>NC_057807.1:79791504-79821208 GCF_018294505.1 Triticum aestivum | reverse complement strand
GCGCCGCCGACCGCCCGTCGCCGCCCATCGCCGGTCCGCCGCCGCCGCGTCGCTCCGCCCCGCCACCGGTGAGCTCTTCCACCGAAGCCGCGCCTCACGCCGCCGCCTTGCCTCTCCGCCCCCTCGTCGCCGACCTCCGCCATCGTCACCTCCGGTCGCCGTCGCCGTCTCCGGTCGCCGCTCCGACCAGATCCAGGCGGGTGGATCAGATCCACCCGTCCCGCGATGCAAACGCCCAGCCCGTACCGCTCCGTCCCGCGTGGACTTTTTGGAGGGTAAAAATTCCACTGTCCCTAAAATATTTGCATTCTGGTGCTATGTTCATCATGCCATTACTTCTTCTGTGCTACTCCATTTTGTGCGTGTAATATATCGAAATGTTCATTGGGAGATGCTCTTCATTTTGTTACATTATGCCATGCTTGTTTGAGTCCATATTGATGTCCTAATCGTCATTGCAAGAGTGCTATATGATGTTAATCTGCCGTCTATTAACATAACTTGTTGTTTTGTCTTTTTCATCGCATTTTGTGTGTGCATCTTATGAGCTTGATGTCTACATGAGTTTTGAGCTACATCATGCCATCTTTATGGTGGTGTAATCCATGTGTTTTTATGAGTCTTGTAGTGAGTGCATCGAGCTCGTGAAGTAGGGTACTTGCTGTTGATGTTTTGCTAGGCTGAATCTGCTATATCATGATGCTATATAAACCTGCTGATACAAGTCATTCTATGCATAATATGGAGATGTTCACTAAGGATGTTTTGTTACTCATGTCATGCTCTATCCAGCAATGCCCCTGGTTGCATTTATAGCCTGCTGTAGCTTGTTGTAAGCTTACTCTCAAGTTGCTAAATAATGTTGCTGTCAGCCTGTTAACATTAAGTTCAGTTTTTCCATGAGCTTTGCTAGTGATACATGCACCCTATGAACTTGCTCTTGCCATGCGTAGCTTCATAAATATGTCATATTACTGTTGGTCACCTTGTCGTGCCATGTATTGCTCTGTGGCGAGTGGTACAAGCTCACCAACATGCCTACTTATCATTGTTCCTGCCATGTCTGAATCTGTCATATCACTTGCCATGTTTGCATGGATGCTACCATCTTTTCTGTTGATCCTTGGAATAAGTTCAGTAAGGGAGTTTTGTTCTTTGTATTTAGTATTAGCATGAAATGCCTTGGTTTGCCATGTTAAGTTCCTGTAACATGTTGTTTGATAACTCTAAACATTGCAACCTGATGTTATTTCTGCCAGGTCCAGTGATTTCTGCTAAGTCTGCGAAACTGTTATTATTTGCAATATTGCCATGTCCTTTTGAGCATGTTCTAGTGTTTTCTGGAGATAGCTCAGTGTTCATGTTTTGTCATGCTTTACCTGTACTTCACGCCCATGCCTTTTTTATCATGTTGAGGTGCTGTAGCATGTTGTTTAGATGTTTGCAAGATGCCTAGTTGCTGTTTTGGACAGATTGTTGTCATATCTTGTTTGGAGTATATCTGTTGAACCGTTGCTCCGTTTTGAGTGTGCTCTATACGAAACTTGCTTGATTTTGCATGAAGTTTCATATTATCATGTTGCATCCATGTTTGAGAGTGTTTGCTTGATGTTTGTATGCATTTTGCATCAATGCCATGTTTAACTTGTTTTGCTCATATCTTTTAGGCCGTAGCTCCGAATTAAATGAACTTTATATGTAACTTGACTAGAATTTCGTGTAGATCATCTTGGTGCATCTTAACTTGCTGTTTAACAACTTGAACATAAGGTTTATTCAGTTCTGGACCAATTTCTAAAATTTGCATATGAGGACTTACCAGAATTGTTATATGTTGTTTCCGGACTCATTTAACATTGCTTTGATGTGTTGTTCTTGTATGCATCATCTCTTGCCATGAGTAGCTTCATGTAGTCTTGTCTTGCATCATACTTGGTTGAGCATCATGTCATGTTTATGTGTGGTGTCTTTACCATGTTGTGTGCTTCTTCTCGATAGTTCCTGTTTTGTTGCCATCGTGAGGATTCGTTCGTCTACGCTTGGTTCGGCTTCATCCGTTCGTCTTCTTCATGGACTCGTTCTTCTTCCTAGCGGGATTTCAGGCAAGATGACCGTCACCTTGGATCTCATTACTATCATTGCTATGCTAGTTGCTTTGTTCTATCGCTATGCTGCGCTTCCTATCACTTGTTCTTCAAGCCTCCCCAAATTGCCATGTCAGCCTCTAACCTTTTCACCCTTCCTAGCAAACCGTTGTTTGGCTATGTTACTGCTTTTGCTCAGCCCCTCTTATAGCGTTATTAGTTGCAGGTGAAGTTGAAGATTGCTCCATGGTGGACAGGATTATGTTGGGATATCACAATATCTCTTATTTAATTAATGCATCTATATACTTGGTAAAGGGTGGAAGGCTCAGCCTTATGCCTGGTGTTTTGTTCCGCTTGTGCCGCCCTAGTTTCCGTCATACCGGTGTTATGTTCCTTGATTTTGCGTTCCTTACACGGTTGGGTGATTTATGGGACCCCCTTGACAGTTCGCTTTGAATAAAACTCCTCCAGCAGGGCCCAACCTTGGTTTTACCATTTGCCTCACCACCACCTATACTTTTCCCTTGGGAGTCGTGCTCCCGAGGGTCATCTTTATTTTAGCCCCCCCGGGCTAGTTCTTATCTAAGTGCTGGTCCGAACCGAGCTGACTGCGGGGGCACCTCGGGGAAACTTGAGGGCCGATTTTACTCGTAGCTAGTCTCATCCAGTGTTGCCCTGAGAACGAGATATGTGCAGCTCCTATCGGGATTGTCAACACATCGGGCGGTTTTGCTGGTCTTGTTTTACCATTGTCGAAATGTCTTGTAAACCGGGATTCCGAGGCTGATCGGGTCTTCCTGGGAGAAGGAACATCCTTCATTGACCGTGAGAGCTTGTGATGGGCTAAGTTGGGACACCCCTGCAGGGTATAAACTTTCGAGAGCTGTGCCCGCGGTTATGTGGAAGATGGGAATTTATTAATGTTCGGTTGTAGAGAACTTGACACCAGATTCGAATTAAAACACATCAACCGCGTGTGTAGCCGTGATGGTCTCTTTTTGGTGGAGTCCGGGAAGTGAACACGGGTTTTGGGTTATGTTTGAACATAAGTAGTTTCAGGATCACTTCTTGATCATTGCTAGCTTCACGACCGTTCTGTTTGCTTCTCTTCTCACTCTCATTTGTGTAGGTTAGCCACCATATATGCTTAGTCGCTGCTGCAACCTCACCATTTTGAGCCGGCATGATGACCAAAATCTCCTTCATGAATCTCACGAAGTATCTCTTGTCCCTCTACAGGCGACACACAGCGTTGAAACGCCCCAGTGACACTTAGATAGTGCAACTCGCCGTTAACAATCGTCATAGATTTGGAACGCCTGACAATTTGTCTTGCCAAGGTCTCATCCTCAGGTAACTCACCCCGGGTCATGTAAGCCAAATAGGGCACTGTCCAATCCGGGATGACATGAAGAGCCGCCACCAGTTGTGCCTCCGGGTCTGGCACTACTAGCTCTTCCTCGGTAGGCACCTTGACAGAAGGATTATGTAAAACATCAAGAAAGGTGTTAGGCAGCACCAGCTTACGTTGGGATCCCAGCCAGCTTAAAGCATCAGCTGCCTCATTCTTCCTTCGGTCAATGTGCTCCACTTGATAACCCTTGAAGTGACCAGCCACGGCATCTACTTCACGACGATAAGCCTCCATGAGAGGATCCTTGGAATCCCACTTGCCTGACACCTGCTAAGCGACGAGATCTGAGTCGCCCAGGCACCTTACCCGGCTTAAGTTCATATCCTTGGCCATCCGGAGACCATGAAGTAAGGCCTCGTACTTAGCTGCATTGTTAGTACATGGGAACATAAGCCGGAGTACATAACAAAATTTGTCACCTCGAGGGGAAGTTAAAACAATTCAAGCCCCCGAGCCTTCTAGCTGCCTGGACCCGTCAAAGTGAATAGTCCAATATGTGTTATCTGGCTTCTCCTCAGGTGCCTGCAACTCTGTCCAATCATTGATAAAGTCCACCAAAGCCTGAGACTTAATAGCAGTACGTGGCATGTACTTCAAACCATGAGGCCCAAGCTCGATAACCCACTTGGTGACTCGTCCCGTGGCCTCCCTATTCTGGATGATGTCTCCCAAAGGGGCAGAACTTACCATAGTTATAGGATGACTTTGAAAGTACTGCTTCAACTTCCGGTTGGCCATAAACACTCCGTAAACGAGTTTCTGCCAATGTGGATACCTTTGTTTGGACTCAATGAGTACCTCACCGACGTAATAAACCGGCCGTTGAACCGGATGATCCTCGCCAGCCTCCTTATGCTCCACCACGATGGCAACACTGACCGCTCGTGAATTAGCAGCCACATATAACAGCAACGACTCTCTGTCAATGGGAGCCGCAAGAACTGGTGGCTCATACAATTTCCTCTTCAAGTCTTCAAAGGCAGCATCCGCAGCATCACTCTAGATGAAAGTGTTAGTTTTCTTCATCATCTAATATAATGGAAGGGCCTTCTCACCTAACCGGCTTATGAACCGGCTTAAAGCAGCAACATGACCTGCCAGTCGCTGAACATCATTGATGCACGCCGGCTTAGCCAGAGAGGTAATCGCCTTAATCTTCTCTGGAGTAGCTTCAATGCCTCTGTTTGACAGCAGAAAACCTAAGAGCTTGTCTGCAGGCACACCAAACACACACTTGGCCGGGTTAAGCATCATCTTATAAACCCGGAGATTATCAAAGGTCGCTTTCAAGTCAGATATCAAGGTTTCCTTTTCTCTGGACTTCACCACAATGTCATCCACGTAAGCATGAACATTACGCCCAATTTGATCGTGCAAATAGTTCTGCACACACCGCTGATAAGTCGCCTGGGCACTTTTTAGTCCAAACGGCATAGATACATAATAGAAGGCTCCAAACGGAGTGATGAAAGCCGTCTTCTCCTGGTCCTTAACTGCCGTCTTGATCTGATGATAACCAGAGTAAGCACCCAAGAAGCTCAAACGTTCACAACCTGCCGTAGCATCAATAATTTGATCAATACGGGGGAGAGCAAAGGGATCAGCCGGACAAGCCTTGTTTAAGTCTGTGTAATCCACACACATCCGCCAAGTGCCGTTCTTCTTGAGTACTAACACCGGGTTAGCCAACCACTCCGGGTGAAAAACTTCAACAATAAACCCGTCCGCTAAGAGCCGGGCAACCTCATCCCCAATAGCCTTCCGTCTCTCCTCGTTGAACCATCGGAGAAACTGCCTGACCGGCTTATACTTTGGATCAATATTGAGAGTGTGCTCAGCGAGTTCCCTCGGTACACCCGGCATGTCAGAAGGTTTCCATGCAAAGATGTCCCGGTTCTCACGGATGAACTCGATGAGCATGCTTTCCTATTTAGGATCCAAATTGGCACTGATACTGAACTGCTTAGAAGCATCTCCTGGGGTAAAGTCAACAAGCTTTGTCTCAGCGGCTGATTTAAACTTCAACGTCGGGTCATGCTCAGTAGTTGGTTTCTTGAGGGAGGTCATATCCGCCGGGTCAACATTGTCTTGATAAAATTTGAGCTCCTCCGTAGCACAGGCAGACTCAGCATAAGCCGCGTCACCTTCTTCGCATTCTAAGGCCACCTTTCGACTCCCATGCACAGTAATGGTGCCCTTGTAACCCGGCATCTTGAGCTGTAAGTAAACGTAACATGGCCGTGCCATAAATTTAGCATAAGCCAGTCACCCAAACAGAGCGTGATATGGACTTCTGATTTTAACCACTTCAAGCATTAATTTCTCAGCCCTAGAGTCGTGCTCATCTCCAAAGGCCACCTCCAATTCAATCTTACCGACTGGGTAAGCCGACTTACCCGGAACCACCCCATGGAAAACAGTATTGGATGTTCTCAAATTCTTCTCAGTCAATACCATGCGCTGAGAGGTCTCGTAGTAGAGGATATTGATGCTGCTACCACCGTCCATGAGCACCTTAGTGAACTTATATCCACCAACCTGGGGTGCTACCACCAAGGCTAATTGACCCGGATTATCGACCCGTGGAGGGTGATCCTCTCTGCTCCATATAATGGGCTGTTTTGACCACCTCAAATAACAAGGAATTGCCGGCTCAACAGAATTCACGGCCCTCTTATGAACCTTCTGGTCACGTTTGCATAAACTAGTGGTAAACACGTGATACTGTCCACCACTCAACTGTTTTGGATGACTTTGACAGCCCGACTGCTGCTGCTGCTGCCCTCCTTGACCAGACTGTTGCTCATTATTACCACCTGGATGCCACTGAAAGCCGGAATTTGAGCCACCGCCCGGGCCATGAAAGCCGCCGCCAGATCCATGACTTCCATCGAAGGTGTTGGAATTTTTAAATGCCTTCATGATCGCGCAATCCTTCCATAGGTGTGTGGCGGGGTGCTCCCGGGTGCCGTGTTTCGGGTAGGGCTCATTGAGTAGCTGCTCAAGAGATGGGCCTGACCCGCCGGACCGAGGTGGCTTACCCTTATATCTCTTATTGTTACCCCGCGCATTGGCATTGGACACAAACTCCGGGTTACCGTCCGCCTTGCGCTTAGTGCCGCTTTGGTTCCCCGGGTTATGCTGTTGACCCTTTCCATTGCCGTTCCTTTTTCCCTTCCCTGTCTTCTCATCGTCAGACGCGGGATCCTTGGTACTATCAGAATTGGCATATTTGACTAAAGCCGCCATCAGCGTACCCATATGATTGCAGTCACGCTTAAGGCGCCCCAGTATATGCCTCAGCGGCTCAAAGCTGCAATTCTTCTCCAACATAAGGACTGCAGAATCGGCATCCATCTTGTCAGATGAATGAATTATCTCCTTGACCCGGCGCACCCAATGGGTGGTGGGTTCACCTTCCGCCTGCTTACAATTCGTCAAGTCCATGATCGACATAGAGTGCTTACAGGTGTCTTTGAAGTTCTGGATGAAACGGGCTTCTAATTCTTCCCATGAACCAATGGAATTGGGTGGCAAACCTTTTAACCAAGACCGGGCCGTTCCATCTAACATCATGGTGAAATATTTAGCCATCGCCGCGTCACTGACTTCCAACAGCTCCATGGCCATCTCATAACTCTCAATCCATGCTCCGGGCTGCAAGTCGGCCGTGTAATTCGGCACCTTTCAAGGTCCCTTGAAGTCCTTGGGCTACCGCACATTACGCAAAGCCAGAACCAGGGAAGGAACACCAACGGTTCTAGTGGCTACTCCCGCCTCAACAAAAGTCGTTGGATACTCTGGGACATCCTGATAAGCCGCCTGTTGAGCCGCTAGCTGAGCCGCCCGCTCGTTCTCCTGATGTATTCGGTCTTGTACTGGGTTATAGCCACCAGGCTGGTTATGGTGTTGGGCGTTGCTTGACAAAGCTTCCGACTCCATGTGCCTGCTGTAACTCGGGCTCCGGTTCTGGCAAGGCGGTGCTAACCAAGGCGGGGGAGTTGAATGAATCCTGTCCCGACTATAAGAATAGGTCTCCTGCTGAGCTAAGGCCGTCTGGAGGAGTTCTCTGACTCTCCGGGTCTCCACTGTCGCCGGGTCATCACCGTCCATAGGAAGAGCCGCCAAACGCGTTGAAGTTGCGATTAAGTTCTCCATGGGGTTGGAAAAGTGACCCGGTGGAACCAGCACATAACGCGGCGGTGGCATGCTCACGTGAGGTGGTACCATCTCCCTAGGCTGAGTCGGCCCTCCTGTTCCGGCTGTCATAAGCTGATTGGCCTCTGGCGGGTTACTTGGGCCGGCTCCGGGTGTAGCAAAAAGAACCCGAGGGTCATAATTCGGAGGCAAACGAGATTGGGTTTTCTGGTGTCGCCTCCTCATTACCTCATTGGACGCGTTTAAGCTCATCGTGAGCTGGTAAGCTTCTGACTGCAACCACTGTGCCCGGGCGTCGAGAGCCACCCACTCTGTAGCTAGTATAATATCCTCAGCTGCCAAGGCCTCCTTGGCCTGTGTTATCTCCTCACGCACCCATGCCACCTCCGCATCATGCTCATCTTTGTTCGTCGGGATCACCGTGGCGGTTAACGGGGCCGTAAGTTTGTCCATGAGCTCTATCAGCACCTGAGCCGGCGGGCGCACAGGGCCACCTGCCCCGGCTGTCCCTATTCCGGATGTTATCGCTGCAGCAGCCGTAGAGTTAGTGCTGGGCTGAGTTCCAGCCATGAAGATTCCTGCCCATCTTGGCGGCTCATAGGGGCCCGGAATACTGATGCCATAGGAACAGCCCCCAGCACACCGTCTTGCACCTCATACAACAAATCCGTTGAACCGGCGGACGAATCACCGTCTGAGAGGACGGCCGTCTCACCATCATCTTCAGATCCCTTAGAAAGTTCCACTCTGTGGATGCAGCCCACGAAAGCACGCTTCATGACGGGTTGAGCCCGGGTCTTCGTCGCACGCTGAGCCGTCTCGGTGAAGTCGGTGCCGCTGTCCGGCTCAGGTCCCGGCTCTTCGATCCGGCCGATGAATACGTGGATTCCGCCGAAGGGGACCCGGTACCCGTACTCAATTGAGCCGGCGTCGGGGCCCCAGCCTTCATCGTCAATGTATATCTTGCCGCGACGACTCTTGGTCATCCGGCCCGTTACATATCCCTTGAGCCCTTCGAAGTTGCCCTTCAAGAACTCAAATCCATCGTGCGCTGGCCCCACGGTGGGCGCCAACTGTCGTGGAATTGTCACGTCAGATGTCCTCGTGAAAGGACTTAGTTGTGGAGCCATCGCAACTAGGAAGCTTGAAGGGGTTAAACGGGACAAAGGACACAAGAGGGTTTATACTAGTTCGGCCCCTTATGGTGAAGGTAAGGCCTACGTCTAGTTGGGTTGGTATTGATGTTTCGATGACCAGGGAGCGAGATATGCTATGCACGGTTCTCGATGAGTTGTTTTCTTGCCCTAAGCCGCCATCAGGTCGTCCCCTTATATACATGGGTTGACGCCCTACGGCTTACAGAGTCCCGGCCGGCTTATAAATAGTATCCGGCTCGGTGACTAGTTAAATATACCTTATGATACAAGTCATGCCATTATGGCGGTTTACTACAACGGGCCTTAAGTTGCCTGTGGGCCTTAAGCCCTTTATTGAACCGCCATCTTCATGCTTGGCCTTGGGCTTCTTTCTGGTAAACCTTCTTTGCATAACCCGGCCCCTCCTGGGCGGCTTACAAATAGTTATATCCCCAACACCCATGGTAATGGGATTGCTGAGTTCTCGTGACTCACAAATTACTACAACAACAGTTGCAGGTATAGGTTTTGCGATGATCATGACGCGAGAGCGATGTTTGCTTACTTGGGAGTTCTTCTTCTGCTTCGTCTTCCATCAGGGGATAGGTTCCAGGTCGGCAGCCTGGGTTAGCAGGGTGGATGTCGTCTGAGTTTCTGTTTGTGTTTCATCCGTAGTCGGATGGTGCTCTTATGTAAGATGATGTGGTATTCGTGTGGCATTGTATGCCTTTTGTATGTATCCCCATCTATTATGTAATGTTGATGTAATGATATCCACCTTGCAAAAGCGTATCAATATGCGGTTCTATCCTTGGTGGGACCTTCGAGTCTCTTTATGATAGTATTGCATATTGGGCGTGACACCACATCGTAAAGATGTGGATGGTTTTATTGATACTATTACTGTAGGGGAATCGAGGAAGGTTTCTGATGCAAGTATCACTATCATACATTTTCCTGTTTTATGCTACTTTGCCATATTTTCTATTTGATGCTTAATTGGTCGCGAAAACTGTGGAAACCTTAGTGTTCATGATATCATTATTTTGTTCCATGCCTTATTTCGTGATAACTCTTTTAGTATGGGTGCCGTTATTGCTAAATGATTAAGCCTGAACCGTACAAAGGGCCCCATCTTTGGAGGTATCTATGTTGCACGCCTTGCTAAACATTTCGAGATACCTATTAGGCATTATGAGAAAGAGGAGATACTGCTGCCCCCTACTTTTCTAGATTATAAGAGCATGGTAGCACATGAGTTTATTGTTAACAATGATGATAATATGCTTCTATATAACCTAAGATTTAATAAGAAACACAATGAGGTTATTATCTTGCATGTGCCTTCTTTGTTTTATTTAACTGCATGCCGTTACCTCGTCTTGCCGTCGGCCGTGTACGCGCACTGAGGCCAGACATCAGCTCCAGAGCCTGAGCCAGAACCACCACTGGACCCTTATCGTCCATCATCTTATCAGTGGGATCTAGAGCAGATCGCCAGCCAGTGGCAGTATGATGACACTCCTTAGTACACCGGGGAGAGTAGCCGTGATCCATCGGCATAGACCAACTTAGGCCAAAAGCCTAAGCTTGGGGGAGTACGTATTTCTCACCGACATTACATTCATGTTCACACACTCATTCTAGTTGTCAGTGTTCATACTTTTTCATTGTACTATCCATGCTAGTTTAATTTCTTTTTCTAGCTTTCGACTTGTGTGTTTGATAAACCTTAAGAAAACCAAAAAATTAGTAAGTTTAATTTCCATGCTTGTAGTAACAACTAAAAGAAAACCCAAAAAGATTTCTCGTTCTTCTTTTGCTTGTTGGGAGCTTTCCCGTGTAAATAGTTTTATTTCTTTCCTTTCCTTTGGGGGTCGAGAGGAGAAGACCATAATGAAAATGCTGAGTGGCTCTCATATGCATGAAATTATTGCAAATGAAATTTTTGAAGATAGTGATGATGAAGGTTCTCCCCCTAAATATGAATTGCCTATTGTTCCTGAGGGTTATGTTATGGATGAAGAAAATGCTAGAGATTTTCTTGCTTGCAATCATAGATCCGATCTTAAGAAGTTATTAGCTAAACTGAAACAGAAAACTCCGAATGCTAGAATGAACTATGACCCTGCTTTTGCTACTTCACCTATCTTTGTTACTGATAAGGATTATGATTTCTCTGTTGATCCTGAGATATACTTTGGTTGAATCTGATCCTTTTTATGGCTATGAATCTGAAACTGTAGTAGCACATCTTACTAAATTAAATGATATAGCCACCCTGTTCACTAATGATGAGAAATCCCGCTACTATTATATCCTAAAGATATTTCCATTCTCATTAAAGGGAGATGCTAAAACTTGGTTTAATTCTCTTGATCCTGGTTGTGTGCGTAGTCCCCGGGATATGATTTATTACTTCTCTGCTAAATATTTCCCTACTCATAAGAAACAAGCTGTCTTAAGGGAAATATATAATTTTGTGCAAATTGAAGAAGAGGGTTTCTCACAAGCTTGGGGGAGGCTTCTTCGGTTACTTAGTGCTTTGCCTGATCACCCTCTTAAGAAAAATGAAATACTTGATATCTTTTATAATGGACTAACTGATGCTTCCAAGGACCACTTGGATAGTTGTGCTGGTTGTGTTTTCAGGAAAGAACAGTCGACCAAGCTGAATTGCTATTGAATAATATGTTGACTAATGAAAACAATTGGACACTTCCTGAGCCAATTCCTGATCCAATTCCTGAACCAGCTCCGAAGAAAAGGGGAGTTCTATTTCTCAGTCCAGAAGATATGCAAGAGGCAAATAAATCTATGAAAAAAAAGGTATTAAAGCTGAAGATGTTAAGAATTTACCTCCTGTTGAAGAAATACATGGTCTTAATATACCACATGTCGAAGAAGTACATGGTCTTGATAACCCGACATAGGTAGTAAAGGTAAATTCTCTCTATAGATATGATAAAGTTGAAATCCCGTCTACTAAGTTTGCTGGCCAATGCTTGGATGAATTTGATGACTTTATGGCTAGACAAGAAAATTTCAATGCTTATGTTGTTAGAGAATCAAAGAGTAATGCTTACATGATTGGACACTTGAGTGATTATATGGCTAGAGTCAAAGGTGAACTTAAACTCATTAGTAAATATGCTTCTATGGTTACCACTCAAGCAGAACAAGTACTTAATGCTCAAAGTGATTTGCTCGATGAATTAAATAATAAACATGATTTTGTTGTTAGAATGTCTACTAGAACTGGTAAAATGACTCAGGAACCTTTGTATCCTGAAGGCCACCCTAAGATAATTAAGCAAGATTCTCATAGAAATAATTTAGAGGCACCTAGTCCTTCTAAAACAAAGAAAAAGAAAAATGATAGGACTTTGCATGCTTCTAGTGAACCTGTTGTAGACAAACCTGAGAATCCTAATGATATTTCTATTTCTGATGCTGAAACACAATCTGGAGATGAACATGAACCTAGTGATAATGTTAATGATAATGTTCATGTTGATGCTCAACCTAGCAATAATAATGATGTAGAGATTGAACCTGCTGTTGATCTTGATAACCCACAATCAAAGAATCAACGTTATGATAAGAGAGATTTTGTTGCTAGGAAGCACGGTAAAGAAAGAGAACCGTGGGTTCAAAAACCCATGTCTTTTCCTCCTAAGCCATCCAAGAAAAAGGATGATGAGGATTTTGAGCGCTTTGCTGAAATGATTAGACCTATCTTTTTGCGTATGCGTTTGACTGATATGCTTAAAGTGAATCCTTATGCTAAGTACATGAAAGATATTATTACAAATAAAATAAAGATACCGGAAGCTGAAATTTCCACCATGCTTGCTAATTACACTTTTAAAGGTGGAATACCTAAGAAACTTGGAGATCCAGGATTACCAACTATACTGTGCTCCATTAAAAGAAACTATGTTAAAACTGCTTTATGTGATCTTGGAGCCGGTGTTAGTGTTATGCCTCTCTCCTTATATCGTAGACTTGAATTGAATAAGTTGACACCTACTGAAATATCTTTGCAAATGGCTGATAAATCAACTGCTATACCTGTCGGTATTTGTGAGGATGTGCCTGTTGTAGTTGCAAACGTCACTATCTTAACGGACTTTGTTATTCTTGATATTCCCGAGGACGATAGTATGTCGATTATCCTTGGTAGACCCATTTTGAATACTGTAGGGGCTGTTATTGATTGCAACAAAGGCAATGTCACTTTTCATATTAATGGAAATGAGTATACGGTACACTTTCCGAGGAAACAACCCCGAGTTCACAGTATCAATTCTATTGGAAAAATTCCATCAATTATTATTGGAGGTTTTGAATATCCTCTTCCTAGTGTCAAGAAGAAATATGATATTCTTATTATTGGGGACGTGCATATCCCCGTTGAGGTACCTAGTGTTATTCGAAATTTCTCCGGTTCCATGTTATTCGGACTGAGTTTGTTAACAAGACTTGATCAACCTTGTTAGTGGATTCCTTTTGATGGAGCATGAGATGGATGAAGTTAGAAGGCACAACCTTCTGTACACTCCTTTTACCTTCTGTTATTTAGATTAAATAAAGTAAAAATATTATTTTCTGTCTGTTTTCTGAATTATTGATGCAATAAAAAATACCCCAAAAATAAAAGTTCTCCAAATGCCTTGCAAATTTAATATGATTTTTTTTGGAATATTTGAGAATATCTAGCACTAAGAACACAACAAGGGGAGCTGGCACCTGGCCACGAGGATCAGGGGCACGCCCTACACCCCTGGGCGCGCCCCCTGCCTCGTGGGCCCATGGTGGCCCCCCTCCACTTATTCCTGCACCCACACACTTCATCTTCCTACCAAAAAATCACCATCCAGCTCAAGCACGAGTTCTAGCTCACTTTGCTGCCATTTTCGATCTCCTTGCTCAAAGCTCCATTCACAAAACTGCTTTGGGGATTGTTCTTTGGTATGTGACTCCTCCAATGGTCCAATTAGTTTTTGTTCTAGTGCTTTATTCATTGCAAATTTTTGCTGCCTAGGTGACCCTGTTCTTGAGCTTGCATGTCAAATTTATATGGTCCCAAATAGTTCTAATGCACGATATAGGCTCTAGGCATTTGTGGGAGTAGTTGCTATCAATTATATTGAGTTTGGTTCACTTTTATTTTGAGTTACTAAAAATTTCAGAAATTTTCAGAAAAAGATGAAAGAGATTCTTTTTGAGGGGCTCTTCTAGCCAAGGCTCGAAGGATAAACAAAGTTAGGAGAATGAAAAGCCCAAGTATAGTCTGCCTCGTGTCGCGGAAGTGCTGCCGTGTGAATGGCCTTGTGATGATTTCTTGAGAGCAGCCGGGATTCATGATGATTTTTATTCATTGGCTGATAATGTGGGCCTCACCGACTTCCTCCACGACCAGATCGAACAGTATCTCTTACTCACCAATACTTTCGGGCAAAATTTCTACTTTTATCCAAACAAATCACCTCCCTCAGTAGAGTTTCATTTATATGATATGGCTAGGGAGATGCCACTATATGAATTTTCTATAGTTTGCAAGATACCCTTCGGGGGCAGCTTAGAGGAACCACATCGTAAAGATGTGGATGGATTTATTGATACTATTACTATATGGGAAACGAGGAAGGTTTCCGATGCAAGAATTACTAGCATACATTTTCCTGTTTTACGTTACTTTGCAATATTTGCTAGTAGATGTTTAATTGGTCACGGAAACTATGGAAACCTTAGTGTTCCGGATATCATTATTTTGTTCCATGCTTTATTTCGTGATAACTCTGTTAGTATGGGCGCTATTATTGCTAAACGATTAAGTCTGAACCGTACAAAGGGCCCCATCTTCGGAGGTATCTATGCTTCACGCCTTGCTACACATTTCAGGATACGTACCTATTAGGCATTATGAGAAAGAGGAAAAGCTGCTGCCCCCTACTTTCCTAGATTATAAGAGCATGGTAGCACATGAGTTCATTGTTAAAAATGATGATAAAATGCTTTTGTACAATTTTAGATTTCATAAGAAACACAGTGAGACTATTATCTTGCCTGCGCTCTCTTTGTTTGACTTAACTACAGGCCCTTACCTTGTCTTGCCGGAGGTTGTTTATGCGTACCGGGGCCAGACATCAGCCCAGAGCCTGAGCCGGAACCACCACTTGATCCTTATCATCCATCCTTTTATAAGTGGGATCCGGAGGAGATCGCCAGCCAGTGGCAGTATGATAACACTCCTTAGTACACCGGAGAGAGTAGCCGCAATCCATGGGCATAGACCAACTTAGGCCAAAAGCCTAAGCTTGGGGGAGTATGTATTTCTCACCGACATTACATTCATGTTAACACACTCACTCTAGTTGTCGGTGCTCATACTCTTTCATTGTACTATCCATGCTAGTTTAATTTGTTTTTCTTGCTTTCTTCTTGTGTGTTTAAATAACCTTAAGGAAAACAAAAAACAAAAAAAAATTAGTTTAGAATTTAGTTAATTTACTTTCCATGCTTGTAGTAGTATATTAAAAGAAAACCCAAAAAGATTTCTCGTTCTTCTTTTGCTTTTTGGGAGCTTTCCTGTGTAAATAGTTTTATTTCTTTTCTTTCCTTTGGGGGTTGAGAGGAGAAGACCATAATGAAAATGTTTAGTGGCTCTAATACGCATGATTGTTTATTTAACCCAGAGCCCATAGTACCTTGTCTTCTCCTGTAGGATCAGAAGTATGTCTAGAGGGGGGGGGGTGATTAGACTACTTGACCAATTAAAAATCTAGCCTTTTCCCAATTTTAGTTATTGGCAGATTTTAGCAACTTAGCACAAGTCAAGCAATCAACCTACACATGCAATTCTAAGAGTATAGCGGCGGAATGTGAAACAATTGCATATGAAGGTAAAGGGAGCAGTTTGAGGAAGCAAACGCAATGTTGACACGGAGATTTTTTATCCGTGGTTCCGATAGGTGGTGCTATCATACATCCACGTTAATGGAGACTTCAACCCACGAAGGGTAACAGTTGCGCGAGTCCACGGAGGGCTCCACCCATGAAGGGTCCACGAAGTAGCAACCTTGTCTATCCCACCATGGCCATCGCCCACGAAGGACTTGCCTGTCTCAGCCTGGTTTTTGCCCTCTTTTCTTTGCCTGATTTTCAGCTAAGTTGATTTTGGATTTGGAGTTTTGAATCATTCCATTTGGACTTAACCACTTGGGTATTCCTTGATTTTCACCCAAGAGTTCCCTCTCCTTCTCAAACCCATCATTTCACCCCTGGCCAACCCAACAATATTGATTGGAATATTTTTCTTAAATGAAAAATATTCATTTTGCCTCCAAAACCCTAGCTAAACTCCTTGAGCTCCAAAGCAACCCTCATTTCTGTTGCCCCAAAAATCATGAGAAAAATCCCAAATATTCTTTGGACCCTAGGGCATATTTCTGAGCAAAAATATTTCACCACTCTTTGTAGTATTTTGGCTACAAAAAACAAAATCACTTCTGGGCTGAAATGGTAGTTTCTACAGCAACTACCTTTTTACCAGCCCCAATGTAGTTGGTTTTCCCTGAGCTTATTTACCTTAGTAAGAGTCAGTAAAACCCCAAAGCTCAGCCGTTGAATCCCTATGGTTTGAGCACAGTAACTCCCCAAAGTTTATGTCCAGTAACTTAACCTCATCACCATTTTACTTCTACTGCACCTGGAACCAAACCGAGCCATGGTAACACCTAAATTTACTAAGGACTACACGCCACACATCCTTGTTAGTGCGTAGGTGGCCTGATGTCACGGTCCATGCGGTGACCGCGTTCGTCCGAGCGTGCTGGCATGCCAAACGCGTGCTCTGCGCGTCGCCAGCGCCTCTGTTGAGCGCGTGCTCGCTGCTCGGCCGGCCAGAGCATGCCACCCCTCGCCACCATCCTCGTATCCACCCCCATAACTCCACCCTGCCGCTCGCCGATGCCGGAGCTCGCCGCAGCGAGCACGGGCACGGTCCGGCCAATGGCACAGTGCACGTGCACTATGTTCGTCTCTTTCCCCCTCGTTCATGTGCTCATCCGCGCCCGCGTACAGTTGCTGCGTGACCTCCGTCGCCTTCTCCATCGCTCTCTCGCACAGTTCGTCGCCGGGCGCCGGGGACAGGTGTCCTCCGGTGGAGCCTGAGCCCTCCTAGCTGCCCTTCCTATAAAAACCCCCCTCCGCAGCCTCCTGGAGCATCGCAAACCACTCCCACTCCCTCCTAGAGCCACTAGAAGCCGCAGCCCGGCCGGGCAGGCCGCGGGCTGCCGTTCCAGAGCTGAGCTCGCCAGCAATCCCCTCTAGATCGTTCCTGCAGCTCTGGCCTCTTCCAAGCCAAGGCGACCCTGCCAGGGCCTCCGCCTGTCCTCCGTGAAGCCAACGCGCCTAGCTAGAGCCCCTGGAGCCGCCCCAAGCCACCGTCTTCTTCAACTCTGGCAACCTTCGCCCTCTGTCGCCGCTGGAGATGAAAAATCCGACGCTGTCCGTCCACCGTTAGCCACGCTACGGGTATGGGCAGGTGCGCAATAGCCTTCTCTGTCGATCCCACCATCTTGTTTGCCGCCAAGAAGTCTCATCACCGGCGTGACCTCCGGCGAATCGTTGTTCCCCTCTATTTCCCTCTCCCCTCCCTCCGGCATGACTAGCGGGGCCTGCTAGTTAGCCACTCACTACGCGCGCGAAGTGGTATGAGTGGTGGCGCCCCAGGATATTACGCCTTCGACGTCAACCCCCTCTGTTTTTATTTTCAAATCCATTTAAATTCCATGAGACTTCAAATGGTCATAACATTTATTCTACAAGTCCAAATGCAGTGATTCTTTTTGCATCGTGTTCTGTGTCCAAAAATCTAACAACACCCAAAAGATGGGATTTTTCCTTACTGTCTAGATTTTCTGGCAATTTTCAGAAGGTTTCTTGATATTTTTCTTTTGTGGTTTTGAATATTTTTAGAAGAACCAACTTGTCTTGAGGATCACAAGAGCTTTGTGAACCTCATCAGTGCTAAGGCAAGCCACAGTAACATTTTCATGGTGCCACTTCAATATTTATGATTTTCATACTTGAACCTATGAATATTGACGCATTTAAATTAGTTATATAATAAATATATTCTGTTATATGCTTGTTATGTTAAAATACTTGAACTTCAGAATGTTTGAAGTAAATATTGTTGGCAAGATAAGGAGAACTTAGTTGCAAGTGATAAATAAATAATATGGTCATACATTTGTTGAGTAAGTTAAATATTATTTTTGCATGAGGTATAATGATGATAATGCTAGAAATGGTTCTGGTATAAGTAAAGAGAGGTTTTAACCAGAATAGTAGCATGAGTTTATGATGGCTCCGTAGGAGCGTGGTTGGTGCAGTCTTTGCACGGTTATGTGATGCATATGTTAAGTGATGCATGGTATGGCAGTATGACACCGGTTATTTTCTTTTTACATTAAGTTGAACCTGATTAATAATTCAACTTGAACATGTTGTTGACTGGGTCGTGGTGCCGCTGAAACGAGTCTTTCCCAGTGCAACCACATTTGCCGGTATGGTACGGTCTTAATGCGTTTCATTGTCGTGCGTTTGGTCGGTGCCTCAATTTAGGAAAGGTTATGGGAGTGCTGTACCCTAGCCCGGTAGGCAAGCATAACCTTGTGAGCCCGTTGTTAAGTTAATTTTGGTACCGGATCCCAGAGTGGATCGTGGCCACGACGGTGGTCGAGGTGTCTAGAGGTAGACACGGGGCCACCCAAGACTAGCCCGGTGGGGTCTGAGTCGGAAGGGCCAGGAGAGTGTCATGACAGTGAAATGGTTTCGTCGGAACGCTGTTGGTCCACCCGGATGGGAGTGCGAGGCAATGGGTTCCGTAGTGTGGGTACAGTGTACTAACCTATGCAGAGTGTTTTTAATCTATCGATAGCCGAGTCCATGGTTACAAACACTCTCGAAAGTAAGGTACACCATGGGTCAACACTTAATAAATATGCACACTAAATTGCACTAAGGATGGCAGTGAGGTCATCGTGTTGATTTGGACATGAGTTGGTCGGGTTGTGATCGCCGTAAGGATTACGGGCCACGAGTTGGTCTGGTTTTGATCGCCGTAAGGATCACAGGCCATGAGATGGTCGGGTTGTGATCGCCGTAAGGATCACGAGTGTGTTTTGATATTATCATGTTTATTAGTCACATCTGGTAAGCAAGTCGGGAGAATGAGTACCTGTTGAGCATAGTCACATCATGTTGGATATATAGTTGCATTGTTGATTAATTGGATAAATATCATTATATTGTCTGTCATCATGTTTATGCTTATTGTGAGCTTGCAAGTACATTCAATGTACTGACCTGGCGTGTCATGCCAGATTTCAGGAAAGTCCCGTTGGAAAGGAGTGCTGTCCGAGTCTAGACCGTGTCCACGTCGGTGTCCTTGTGCTATGGAGTCCCGCTACGACATTGTTCCGCTGCCGAGTAGTTGTCATAATCGAGGCCCCTTTATGTTTGCTAAATAATGTACATATTGTTCAGCTGCACCGTGTGTGCTGCTTCGGCTCACTAACTGTTGTAATATGAACTATGTTCCGCTAGCATGAATAAAGCAGTTGTTTTCTGTACCATGTTGTTGTGTGTTGCCAGAAGACAAGGTCTCTGGGATGGCAATGCAAGGTAAACCGGTCGCTCTGAGCCGGGGTGCCACAACGCTTGGTACCAGAGCCGCGCTGACTGTAGGCCACGCTAGACTAAGCCGAGTTAACGGGGCGCTAGATACGAGTTGTAGCTGAGTGTCGGTAATAACTGTAGTTGGTTGTTGCATTGCTTGCACTGATTATATTTTTCTATGCTAACCTACTAATGGTTGTGAGTGTAGATGGCTCCGGTGTTGTATCCATGCCAGTTGCAGCTGATGCCGTACACATCGTTGCATCTCATTCGTAACGTGTGGCGTCGGCTGTACCCTCACGGAGACGATCCTGTCTATCGTGCGTACCGGGAGCGCCTAGCTGACTCAGTGTATGAGTATCACGCCGTGGTTACTCTGCGCACCAGTTCTGATTCTGGCTCTTACACTTGTACCTCTCGTAGCAGCTATGCTTCTTCCGCTTCTCAGGCTGTCCAGTTTGCTGCATTCGAGATACTTGTTGAGCTCCGCTACAGCGAGGTCCGAATGTAGAATCACCCAGGTTTCCATTACTACCATTCTCTCCACGATAATGGTCGTGTCCGTTTCCCTATCATTGATCCAGAGTCTGATAGTGTAGCTATCCACCTTTCTCGCTACATCATTGCTAGCTATCTTCTGATCTACGAGCTGGCTCGTGAGCTGAGTCATGCCCGTACTGCTTTAGCTTCCACTTTAGTCTCTGCTTGCTCAGCCACTACTTCTCCATCTGTGGGATTCATTCCCTACGTTCCTGCCAGTTCTAGATCCCCTGTTTCTCCGGTTACTCCCCCGAGTAGCTTGGACACCACGACTGCGACTCCACTTAGTGCACCTGCTGAGTGGGTTTCACTTCTCGCCACTCCTGCAGCTCCGATGATCCACCCTCGACCTGCCCTAGAGGGAGAGCCCTCGAGGCAGCGTTGTCGTGTCACTTTTAACCCGGAGGTCTCCGTTAACCCTATCAGTTCTGGATCCGAGTCCGCTTCAGGAGAGGACCCCGCAGCGCCAACCGAGCAGTAGAGCTTTCGAGGATTCTTAGTCATCGGGATGGAGTATGGATGTAGTCGTACGAGTCATGATGTTTCGTTTCATGTATGAGGGTAGCTGGACTTGGCATGTTGTTATCTTTCTTGTATGAGTCTATATTTTATTCGCCGTATTTTCTTCGTCTTTTTCGTTTCGCTTGGTTTTTGTTGCTGGCTTCTCCCCAGTTTTTGTTGAATGCTTCTCATCTCGGTTGCATTGACTTGGGAAAAATCATATTAGGATGACGCGGGGAGGCTGCAGTAGCAACATTCGTGAGGGTTCTCCTGTTCGGCGTTCCGCACGACAGGCAGGACAATCACCCGAGCCGTATGTTCCACCACCGCCTCCACCGCCAAATCCGCCCTCCACCGAGCAAATTATGCGTATGTTTGAGGAACGTTGAAACAATGGTCTAATGGAAATATTCAGAAGTATTCAAGCAATGGTTGGACAGAATGGAAATCAGCCTGCCCCTCACTCCAAGCTCTCTGATTTTCAAAGGACTAAGCCTCCTAGTTTCAGTCAGGCCATCGATCCCTTGGATGCAGATGATTGGTTAAGAACTATGGAAAAGAAACTTGAGCTTGCTCGAACTGATGAAGAGGATAAAGTTCCATTTGCAACACATTATTTGGAAGGCATTGCTGCCATCTGGTGGGAAAGTGAGAAAGCCATAGGGACTGAGAATGAAGCAATTACCTAGTCAAGATTCAAGGAGCAATTCCAGAAATATCACATCCCTGCGGGAATTATGAAGACTAAGCAGCGTGAATTTCTCGCACTCCTCCAAGGAAGTCAGTCAGTGGGAGAATAGTTGCAGAAATTCAATCACCTGTCACATTACTCTCAATATGACATGGCCACTGAAGAAAGGAAGATGGACCGATTTCTTGGGGGATTAAACCCGCAACTTCGTTGTGCTCTCAGTGTGTTCGATTTTCCAGATTTCCAAACCCTGGTGAACAAGGCTTTCATTGCTGAAAGGGAACACAAGCTCGTGTCAGATATCAAGTCTGCCCATAATGATCACAAGCACAAGTTTGAGCCCAAGAAGCAAGTGCAACTGGTGCAGAAGGTTCGTACCTGGCAGCCAACTCCGGTGGCGTACCAGCCTAGTTGGCAACAAAATGTTAACAATACCACCACCCAAGTGAAGAATGACGTGCTCAACCCAGTTATGGAGAATCGCCTGCACAACAATTCTTGTTATAGTTGCGGACAAACCGGACATTATGCGAAACAGTGTCCCAAAAACAACCGGACCAATGCTACGTTCAAGCCTCAAATCCATTATTTGGAAGCCGGTCCAAGTCAGCACGACATCACGGGATACATTCATCATATTTCAGCCGACGAAGCCCAGGAAAATCCCGAAGTCGTCATTGGTATGTTCCCTGTTAATAACATACCTGCCGTAATTTTATTTGACTCTGGGGCTTCCCAATCTTTTATTTCTCAGAGTTTTGTTGACCAAAACAAATTTCCTTGTTCACTTTTGGGCAAGAATATGCTGGTACAAACCCCAGGATCTATTGTTCAAAGCAATCTTGTCTGTGCAACCTGGAAGTCAGTATCAACGAAATCCGTTTCCCGACGTCTTTGATACTTATTGAGTCTGATAAACTGGATGTTATCTTGGGTATGAATTGGCTGACTTAGTAACAAGTATGCATAAATTGTGCGACCCGAGAAGTCAACTTGACTGGACAGGATGGACAAGCTACCAAGTTTATTGCTCGTAGAAGCATACCCTCCAAGGAAATGGTTTTTACAGCAATAGCAGAAATGGAACTAATTCCGGTGGTCAGTGAGTTTCCCGATGTATTCCCGGAAGAACTGCCAGGCATGCCACCTGACCAGAGCTTGAGTTTGCAATAGAACTTGTGCCCGGAACCACACCAATACACAAGAAATATTATCGAATGCCGTCATCCGAGTTGGTGGAGCTAAAGAAACAGCTCGATGAAATGCTCCAAAAAGGATATATCCGCCCCAGTTCCTCACCATGGGGATCACCCGCTATTTTTGTGGACAAGAAAGATGGTAGCCTTTGTATGTGTGTGCACTACCGACAGTTGAATGATGTCACGATCAAAAACAAATACCCTCTACCAAGAATTGATGATTTGTTTGACCAGCTCAGTGGAGCCAAGGTATTTTTAAAGATTGATTTGTGGACTGGATATTACCACCTCAAAATTAAAAAGGAGGATATTCCCAAGACCGCGTTCACCACTCGCTACTGTATTTATGAATATACTGTCATGTCCTTCGGCCTCACCAACGCCCCCGCCTTCTTCATGCACATGATGAACAAAATATTCATGGATTTCCTTGATAAGTTCGTGGTCGTCTTCATTGATGATATACTTATTTACTCAAGAACTGAATAAGAGCATAAAGGACACCTCTGCGCAGTGTTACAACGACTCCGTGAGCACCAATTGTACGCCAAATTCAGTAAATGTGAGTTCTGGCTCAAGCAAGTTGGATTCCTTGGGCATGTGCTATCCGCTGAAGGAATAGCCGTGGACCCAAGCAAAGTAAAAGACGTGCTCGACTGGTTGCCACCTGCCACCGTGTGTCAGATCCGGAGTTCTCTTGGATTAGATGGATACTACCGTTGTTTCATTGAAGGGTTCTCCAAGATTGCTAAGCCCATGACGGAGATTCTTAAAAAGGATAAGAAGTTTGAATGGACGTCAGGCTGTGAGAAAAGTTTCACCGAGTTAAAGAAACGCTTAACAACTGCGCCGGTATTAACACTTCCAGATATCTACCGCAGCTTTGACGTATATTGCGACGCTTCCCGGCAAGGACTTGGGTGCGTGCTTATGCAAGATGGTATGGTAGTAGCTTACGCCTCACGACAGCTATGACCCCATGAAGGAAACTACCCCACTCATGATTTGGAATTGGCCGCGGTAGTACATGCTTTAAAAATTTGGAGACACTACCTCAATGGAAAAAGGTGCCAAATTTTTACCGATCACAAAAGTCTCAAAGACATATTTACTCAGCCGGATTTAAATCTCCGTCAGCGAAGATGGCTGGAGTTGGTCAAGGATTATGATCTTCGAATAAATTACCATTCGGGTAAGGCCAACATGGTTGCCAATGCACTCAGTCGAAAGCCCGTCAGTTTAAACGTCATGTTGGAATCTCTGCCTTTGGAACTTAAAGAAGAAATTGCTCAGCTCAACCTGGTCATAGTTGAGGTTGGCCTTGCCAATATTCTGACGGTTACCCCTACTCTTGAGGAAGAAATCCATAAGGCCCAGTCAGGCGATGCCGATCTGCAGAAACGCATCAAGTCATCCGATTTCTCGAAGGATCAGTGCAGTACCCTCCGATTCAGGGGAAGGATTTGTGTGCATAATCAAGCTGAACTAAAGCAGAAAATTTTGTTAGAAGCCCACGAATCCTCATATTCAATCCACCCTAGAGGTACAAAAATGTATGAAGACCTTCGACAAATATTCTGGTGGGATGGAATGAAGAAAGACATTGCTTATTTCGTGGCATGTTGCGACATATGCAACAAAGTTAAGGCGGAACATCAGAAACAAGCAGGACTTCTCCAACCACTGCCCGTGTCCTAATGGAAATGGGACGATGTCTGTATGGATTTCATCATAGGATTACCCAGGACCCGACTAGGCAATAATGCGATCTGGGTCATAGTGGACACATTAACCAAGGTGGCCCACTTCCTCCCAGTCAAAACCTCATACCGAGCAGATGAGCTTGCCCGAATGTATGTATCCAGGATTGTTAGTTTACATGGAGTTCCCCGAACCATCACTACTGACCGAGGTTCACTTTTCACCTCTTCTTTCTGGTCCCATCTCCATCGGGCCCTCGGAATGGAATTGAAATACAACACCGCTTATCATCCTCAGACGGATGGGCAAACGGAAAGAGTAAATCAGATAATCGAAGATATGCTTCGAGCCTGTGTTTTGGCCCAAGGACCCCAATGGGAAGATTGCTTGTCGTACGCCAAGTTCTCGTATAACAATGGGTTCCAGACCAGTTGAAAGATGTCACCATACGAAGCTTTGTATGGCCGTAAGTGCCGCACTCCATTAAATTGGTCTCAAACCGGAGATAGTTGTATTTTCGGAATAGATCTCATGCTGGAAGCCCAAAAGCAAGTCAAGGAGATCCGAGACAGATTACAACTGGCCAAATCGCGACAAAAAAGTTATTACGATACAAAGCACCGACAGATCAGCTTTGAACCCGGAGAACATGTCTACCTTCGAGTCACACCCATGAAGAGAATAAGAAGGTTCCAATCCCGTGGAAAATTGGCACCCAGGTTTATTGGTCCATCTCCCGTCATGACGCGAGTAGGTGTTGTGGCATATCAGTTGGAGCTGCCTCCTGAACTATCAGACATGCACAACGTATTCCACGTTTCACAACTGCGATGGTGCATCTCACCACCCGAGAAAAAGCCCGATTTGGCAGAGATAGAACTGGCAAAGGACTTGACCTACGAAGAGAGACAAGTGAAAATTTTGGATCAGATGGAAAGGGTCACTCGCAGTAAGTCCCGAAAATTTTACAAGGTTCAATGGATGCATCATACCGAGTCAGAATCAACCTGGGAATCAGAAGAATTTCTAAGGGCATGTTATCCAGAATGGTTTTCCCAAGCAACCGAATCTCGAGGACGAGATTCATTCTAAGTGGGGGAGGTTTGTCACAGCCTGGTTTTTGCCCTCTTTCCTTTGCTTGATTTTCAGCTGAGTTGATTTTGGATTTGGAGTTTTGAATCATTCCATTTGGACTTAACCACTTGGGTATTCCTTGATTTTCACCCAAGTGTTCCCTCTCCTCCTCAAACCCATCATTTCACCCCTGGCCAACCCAACAATATTGCTTGGAATATTTTTCTTAAATGAAAATTTTTCATTTTGCCTCCAAAACCCTAGCTAAACTCCTTGAGCTTCAAAGCAACCCTCATTTCTGTTGCCCCAAAAATCCTGAGAAAAATACCAAATATTCTTTGGACCCTAGGGCACATTTCTGAGCAAAAATATTTCGCCACTCTTTGGAGTATTTTGGCTACAGAAAATAAAATCACTTCTGGGCTGAAATGTAGTTGGTTTCTACAACAACTACCTTTTTACCAGCCCCAATGTAGTTGGTTTTCCCTGAGCTTATTTACCTTAGTAAGAGTCAGTAAAGCCCCAAAGCTCAGCCCTTGAATCCCTGTGGTTTGAGCACAGTAACTCCCCAAAGTTTCTGTCCAGTAACTTAACCTCATCACCGTTTTACTTCTACTGCACCTGGAACCAAACCGAGCCATGGTAACACCTAAGTTTACTAAGGACTACACGCCAGACATCCTTGATAGTGCGTAGGTGGCCTGATGTCATGGTCCACGTGGTGACCACATTCGTCCGAGCATGCTGGCATGCCAAATGCGCGCTCTGTGCGTCGCCAACGCCTCTGTTGAGTGCGTGCTCGTTGCTCGGCCGGCCAGAGCGTGCCACCCCTTGCCACCATCCTCGTCTCCACCCCCATAACTCCACCCTGCCGCTCGCCGATGCCGGAGCTCGCTGCAGCGAGCACGGGCACGGTCCGGCCAACGGCACAGTGCGCGTGCACTGTGTTCGTCTCTTTCCCCCTTGTTCCTGTGCTTGTCCGCGCCCGCGTACAGATGCTGTGTGACCTCCGTCGCCTTCTCCATCACTCTCTAGCACCGTTTATCGCCGGGCGCTGGGGACAGGTGTCCTCCTGCGGAGCCCGAGCACTCCTCGTCGCCCTGCCTATAAAAACCCCCCATCTGCAGCCTCCTGGAGCATCGCAACCCACTCCCACTCCCACTTAGAGCCACTAAAAGCCACAACCCGGCCGGGCAGGCCGCGGGCTGCCGTCCCAGAGCCAAGCTCACCGGCGATCCCCTCTGGATTGTTCTCGCAGCTCCAGCCTCTTCCAAGCCAAGGCGACCCCGCCTGGGCCTCCGCCTCTCCTCCGTGAAGCCAACGCACCTAGCTAGAGCCCCTGGAGCCGCCCCAAGCCGCCGTCTTCTTCAACTCCGGCAACCTCCGCCCTCCGTCGCCACTGGAGAGGACAAATCTGACACCGTCCGACCACCGTTACCCACGCTACGGGTACGGGCAGGTGCGCAATAGCCTCCTCCATCGATCCCTCCCTCTCGTTTGCCTCCAAGAAGTCTCATCGTCGGCGTGAGCTCTGGCGAATCGCCGTTCCCCTCTCTTTCCCTCTCCCCTCCCTCCGGCCTGACTAGCGGAGCCCGCTAGTCAGCCACTCACTACGCGCATGAAGCGGTATGAGTGATGGCGCCCCGGGAGATTACGCCTTCGACGTCACCCCCTCTATTTTTATTTTCAAATTCATTTAAATTCCAATAGACTTCAAATGGCCATAACTTTTATTCTACAAGTCCAAATGCAGTGATTCTTTTTGCATCGTGTTCTGTGTCCAAAAATCTAACAACACCCAAAAGATGGGATTTTTCCTTGCTGTCTAGATTTTCTGGCAATTTTCAGAAGGTTTCTTGATATTTTTTATTTTGTGGTTTTGAATATTTTCAGAAGAACCGATCACCAGGAGCTTTGTGAACCTCATCAGTGCTAAGACAAGCCACAGTAACATTTTCATGGTGCCACTTCAATATTTATGATTTTCATACTTGAACCTATGAATATTGATGCATTTAAATTAGTTATATAATAAATATATTCTATTATATGCTTGTTGTGTTAAAATACTTGAACTTTAGAATGTTTGAAGTAAATATTGTTGGCAAGATAAGGAGAACTTAGTTGCAAGTGATAAATAAATAATATGGTCATAGAGTTTGTTGAGTAAGTTAAATATTATTTTTGAATGAGGTATAATGATGGTAATGCTAGAAATGGTTCTGGTATAAGTAAATAGAGGTTTTAACCAGAATAGTAGCATGAGTTTATGATGGCTCCGTAGGAGCGTGGTTGGTGCAGTCTTTGCACGGTTATGTGATGCATATGTTAAGTGATGCATGGTATGGCAGTATGACACCGGTTATTTTCTTTTACATTAAGTTGAACCTGATTAATAATTCAGCTTGAACATGTTGTTGATCTGGTCGTGGTGCCGCTGAAACGAGTCTTTCCCAGTGCAACCACATTTCCCGGTATGGGACGGCCTTAATACGTTTCAATGTCGTGCCTCTGGTCGGTGCCTCAATTTAGGGAAGGTTATGGGCGTGCTGTACCCTGGCCTGGTAGGCAAGCATAACCTTGTGAGCCTGTTGTTCAGTTAATTTTGGTACCGGATCCCAGAGTGGATCATGGCCACGATGGTGGTCGAGGTGTCTGGAGGTAGACACGGGGCCACCCAGGACTAGCCCGGTGGGGTCTGAGTTGGAAGGGCCGGGAGAGTGTCATGACAGTGAAATGGTTTCATCGGAACACTGTTGGTCCACCCGGATGGGAGTGCGAGGCCATGGGTTCCGTAGTGTGGGTACAATGTACTAACCTCTGTAGAGTGTTTTTAATCTATCGATAGCCGAGTTCACGGTTACGGACATGCTCGAAAGTAAGGTACACCATGGGTCAACACTTAATAAATATGCACACTAAATTGCATTAAGGATGGCAGTGAGGCCATCGTGTTGAGTTGGACATGAGTTGGTCGGGTTGTGATCGCCGTAAGGATCACGGGCCACGAGTTGGTCAGATTGTGATCGCTGTAAGGATCACGGGCCATGAGATGGTCGGGTTGTGATCGCCGTAAGGATCACGAGTGTGTTTTGATATTATCATGTTTATTGGTCACATCTGGTAAGCAAGTTGGGAGAATGAGTACCTGTTGAGCATAGTCATAGCATGTTGGATATATAGTTGCATTGTTGATTAATTGGATTAATATCATTATATTGTCTGTCATCATGTTTATGCTTATTGTGAGCTTGCAAGTAAATTCAATGTACTGACCTGGCATGTCATGCCAGATTTCAGGAAAGTCCCGTTGGAAAGGAGTGTTGTCCAAGTCTAGACCGTGTCCACGTCGGTGTCTTTGTGCTATGGAGTCCCGCTACAACGTTGTTCCACTGCCGAGTAGTTGTCATGATCGAGGCCCCTTTATGTTCACTAAATAATGTACATATTGTTCAGCTGCACCATGTGTGCTGCTTGGCCTCGCTAACTGTTGTAATATGAACTATGTTACGCTAGCATGAATAAAGCGGTTGTTTTCTGTACCATGTTGCTGTGTGTTGCCAAAACACAAGGTCTCTGGGCTGGCAATGCAAGGTAAACCGGTCGCTCTGAGCCGGGGTGCCACATTGCCTCACTTGGGTAGATCTTCACGAAGTAGGTGATCTCCTTGCCCTTACAAACTCCTTGGTTCTGTCGGATTTAGGGTTCCGGCAGACCCTTGAGGTTCGAACACTGGGGTGCGTGCGGAGGATTCGCCTTCTACCTACCTGTTCCTCGCCGAATCGCTAGGATCTAAACTACGAGAAGAACAACTATAACACCCCGGATCCGATGCGCCAGGTGTCTGTCAGTTATTCGCCGTCATTGCCATGTCATTGCCATGTCATTTGCTTGCGTGTTGCATTTTATCATGTCATCATGTGCATTTCATTTTCCATACGTGTTCGTCTCATGCATCCGAGCATTTTCCCCGTTGTCCGTTTTGCAATCCGGCGCTCCTATGCCCTCCGGCGTTCCCCTTTTGTCTCTCATTGTGAGCGGGTGTTGAACTTTCTCGGAATGGCCCGAGGCTTGTCAAGTGGCCTCGGTATAGCACCGGTAGACCGCCTGTCAAGTTTCGTGCCATTTGGAGTCCGTTTGATACTCCAACGGCTAACCGCATAGCCTGACACCCCCTTTCTCTTTGCAGCCCAACACCCCTTTAAAGTTGCCCAAAACCCATCCAAATACCCTCCATGCTCTCGGTCATTCGATCACAATCGCGTGGCCGAAAACCGCTCCTCATTTGGACTCTCCTAGCTCCCTCTACCTATATATTTGTGCCTCCCCCCGAAAATCCCGCAGATCAAACCCTAGCCCCGCTCCCCTCGCGCGCCGGACATGTCCAACCCCGCCGGACATGTCCAGCCTCCACCTCACCCCGGCGAATCAGATCACGCCACGTCACCCCGCCGCCGCCCGCAGCCAACGAGCTGCCGCCACCTCACCCGGCCCGCGCCCTCTCTCTCCCC
>NC_057807.1:79755565-79791074 GCF_018294505.1 Triticum aestivum | reverse complement strand
GTCTCCGGCCAGATCCGGCCACGGGAAGGCCGGATCCAGCGACCCCGAGCTCGGCCGCCGCCTCCCTCCACTCTGGCCATCTCCCTCCTCTCCGGCAGCCTCTCCGGGGATCTTCTCCGACACTGCATCGACATCCGTGCCTAACCTAGATCTGATCCGGAGGGTGAGATTTCGCCTAAGTTCCCGAAGTTTTTGTTATTATCATGCCATGTTCATTGCATCATATCTCTGCATCCGTAGCTCCGTTTCATGCGTGTAATATGTCAAATTTTTCGTCTCAATGAGTACTTCATTTAATTCCATTGCATCATATTCATTTGAGGTCACCTAGATGCCTGAATCATCGTTGCAAGAGTGCTTCATGATGTTGATGTCAGCCTGTTAACATTAAGTTCAGTTGTTGGCATGTGTTTTCCTAGTGTTCCATGAACCCTATGACCTTGCTCTTGCCATGCTTAACTTCACAAACATGTCTTCTTACTGTTGGTTGCCTTGCCATGCCATGTATTGCTCTGTGGTGAGTGGTTCAAGCTCACCAACATGCCTACTTATTTCTGTTCCTGCCATGTATGAATCCGTAATATAACTTGCCATGTTTACATGGGTGCCATCATTTCTTCTGATCCTTTTTGGCTCATGGTCAGTAAAGGACATTTGAACTATGCAATTAGTAGGTTCATGCCATGCCTTTGTTTGCCATGATAAGTTCCTGTAACATGTTGTTTGATAGCTCTAAACATTGCAACCTGATGTTATTTCCTGATAAGTCTGAAACTGTTATTATTTGCAATCTTGCTATGTGTGTTTGAGCATGTTCTAGTGATTTCTGGAGATAGCTCAGTGTTCATGTTTTGTTAAGCTCTACCTGTACATCATGTCCATTTCTTTTGTTTTCATGTTGAGGTGCTGTAGCATGTTGTTTTGGTACTTGCAATATGCCTAGTTGCTGTTTTGGACAGCTTGTCCTTTAAACTTGTTTCATGTGTGTGTGTTGAACCGTTGCTCCGTTTTGAGTGTGCTCTATATGAAACTTGCTTAGTTTTACATGTAGTTTCATATTATCATGTTGCATCCTTGTTTTGAGGTGTTTGCTTGATGTTTGGGTGCATTTTGCATCAATGCTATGTTTAACTTGTTTTGCTCATATCTTCTAGGCCGTAGCTCCAAATCTAATGAACTTTATATGTAACTTGACTAGAATCACGTGTAGATCATCTTGGTGCATCTTAACTTTCTGTCTAACAACTTGAACATAAGGTTTATTCAGATCTGGACCTATTTCGAAATACGCATATGAGGACTTACCGAAATTGTTATATGTTGCTTCCGGCCTCATTTAAACTTGCCTTGATGTGTTGTTCTTGTTTGCATCATCTCTTGCCATGAGTAGCTTCATGTAGTCTTGTCTTGCATCATACTTGTTTGTGCATCATGCCTTGTTCATGTGTGGTGTGTTTACCATGTTGTGTGCTTCTTCTTGTTAGTTCCTGTTTCGTTGCGATCGTGAGGATTCGTCCGTCTACGCTTGGTTCGGCTTCTCCCCTTCGTCTTCTTCATGGACTCGTTCTTCTTCCTTGCGGGATTTCAGGCAAGATGACCATTTCCCAGGATCTCACTACTATCATTGCTATGCTAGTTGCTTCGTTCTATCGCTATGCTGCGTTACCTATCTTTTGCTCATCAAGCCTCCCAAATTGCCATGAACCTCTAACCTTGACACCTTCCCTATGCAAACCGTTGTTTGGCTATGTTAGCGCTTTGCTCAGCCCCTCTTATAGCGTTGCTAGTTGCAGGTGAAGTTGAAGATTTCTCCATGGTGGACAGGATTTTGGTTGGGATATCACAATATCTCTTATATTATTTAATGCATCTATATACTTGGTACAGGGTGGAAGACTCGGCCTTATGCCTGGTGTTTTGTTCCACTCTTGCTGCCCTAGTTTCCGTCATACCGGTGTTATGTTCCCGGATTTTGCGTTCCTTACGCGGTTGGGTGATTTATGGGACCCCCTTGACAGTTCGCTTTGAATAAAACTCCTCCAGCAAGGCCCAACCTTGGTTTTACCATTTGCCTCACCACCACCTATCCCTTTCCCTTGGGTCGGCCAACCCAAGGGTCGTCTTTATTTTAGCCCCCCCGGGCCAGTGCTTGTCTAAGTGTTGGTCCAAACCGGGCAGACTACGGGGCCACCTCGGGGCAACTCGAGGGTTGGTTTTACTCGTAGGCTGACCTATCTGGTGTTGCCCTGAGAACGAGATATGTGCAGCTCCTATCGGGATTGTCGGCGCATCGGGCGGCTTTGCTGGTCTTGTTTTACCATTGTCGAAATGTCTTGTAAACCGGGATTCCGAGTCTGATCGCGTCTTCCTGGGAGAAGGTATATCCTTCGTTGATCGCGAGAGCTTATCATGGGCTAAGTTGGGACACCGCTGCAGGGTATAATCTTTCAAAAGCCATGCCTGCGGTTATAGGCAGATGGGAATTTTGTTAATGTCCGGTTGTAGATAACTTGACACCAGATCCGAATTAAAACGCATCAACCGTGTGTGTAGCCGTGATGGTCTCTTTTCGGCGGAGTCCGGGAAGTGAACACGGTTTCTGTGTTATGTTTGACGTAAGTAGGAGTTCATGATCACTTCTTGATCATTACTAGTTGACGACTGTTCTGCTTGCTCTCTTCTCGCTCTTATTTGCGTATGTTAGCCACCATATCATGCTTAGTCGCTGCTGCAACCTCACCACTTTACCCCTTTCTTTCCCATTAAGCTTTGCTAGTCTTGATACCCATGGTAATGGGATTGCTGAGTCCTCGTTGCTCACAGATTACTACAACAACAGTTGCAGGTACAGGTTGTGCGATGATCATGACGCGAGAGCGATGCTTGCTTGCGTTGAGTTCATCTTGTGCTTCGGTCAGGGATAGGTTCCGGAACGGCAGCCTGGGCTAGCAGGGTGGATGTCATTTGAGTTTCTGTTTGTGTTTCATCCATAGTCGGATGATGCTATTATGTATTGTGATGTTGTATTCGTGTGGCATTGTATGCCTTTTGTATGTATCCCCATCTATTATGTAATGTTGATGTAATGATATCCACCTTGCAAAAGCGTTTCAATATGCGGGTCTATCCTTGGTGGGACCTTCGAGTTCCTTTTGGATAGGGTCGCATATTGGGCGTGATAACAACACAAGAGACACAGGATTTATACTGGTTCAGGCCACCATTGCGGTGTAATACCCTACTCCAGTGTGTGGTGTGGTGGACTGCCTCTTGGGCTGATGATGAATAATACAAGGAAGAACAGCCTCGTGAGGGTCTGTTCTCGTGGTCTCTCTCTTTGTGCCGGACGGATGGATCGATCGATCTCTCCCCCTCCAACCTGTGGGTGGCTAGTCCTATTTATAGGCGAAGGCCCTGGGCCTCTTCCCAAATATTGAGCGGGAAGGGCGCCAACAATTGGCCAATTTGAAGGGGAACATCTAGTACACTTATCCTGACTAAAGTTGGTCCTCGCCTATCAAAGGCTCTGGTAGTGACACCGACTTGGACTCCACGGTGACCTCCATCCTACCGTTGGACTGGTCTTGGTCTTGTTTCACCGAAATGGATGCCTTTGCTTGATGCTCTCGCCTGCGCTTGCTCCCCTTGCACCAAAGAGGAAAGAAGGACACTGCGCGGGCTGGCGCCCGACTGGCGCACTTGGTCGTCATGGCTTGCGTCATGGGCACCTCACGAGGTACCCCGCCTTGAACTCTCCGCCTCCTCGTGAGCCAGCCTGACAAGGCCGTGCCTGAGGAAGCTCTTTGTCATCCGCCCCGCGAGGCTTGGCCCCTCGCGAGGGTCTTGAGCTTGTGCTGATGAAGATGGGCTGTGCTGAGCCCCCTTTGAGCCACGCCGCAGGCCGCAGGCAGGCAAGTCTGGGGACCCCCGTTCCCAGAACGCCAACAGTAGCCCCCGGGCCCAAGGCGTGCCTGGACTTGGCCGAGCAGAGAGGCGAAAGGGCAAGTGCGAAGCGTCGCGGGCCCTAACAGCCTGCGGCCTTGGGCGCCGCGTGGCGGTTGATTGGTCGTGGGCGCCTCCACTTCCCCATGACGCCTCGGCAACCGCACGGATTCGGCAAGTCCCTGCACGCGAAACGAGTTGAATTACCTGCGGTCGCGGAGGCCGACGGTTGGCCTCCTCCGGCTATAAGTACGGTACGCCGCGTGCCCTTCCAGTTCATCCCCTCTCGCTTCTCCATCTTCCTCATGGCTCCGCCAAGGAGGCTCTCGGCCGCAGAGAAGGGGAAGGCTCGCCAGGCCGAGCCTGCCTCTCCTCCGCCCAAGCGCGGTCGCGGCCGCCCTCGCAAGCACCCCGTGGCCTCCGCGGTGATTCCCCGTGATCGCGGAGGTGATTTCCTGCATGGCGATGGGCGGCCGGCCGCAGCCGGGGGGCGCGTCTCGGCCGTGCGGCCCCCGAGGCTGCGCTCTCACACTGCAGAGGTGCTGCCGGAGTTTTTTGTGTGGGCAGCGGAGCCGGCCAGGGCTCGGCTTCAGCTCGCTCGCTTCCTCCTAGGTGAGCTCCCGTCTGGCGCCTCGGGCGGCCTCTGGCTCCAGGTAGACGGCTGCTGCAGCCGGGCCTCATGGGCTTCGCTGGAGGTCTTCGTGTCCGGGAGCCTGGCCCTGACCCGCGGCTGGCAGACGTTTGCCTGCGCGCGAGGCCTGAGCCGCCGGTGCATCCTGCACATCAAGTTCGACGGCGACGCCACCCTCTACGTGAGGGTGTTTGGGGAAGATGGTCGCCGCGCTGGGTGTTGCCCTAAAGATGACGGCCACGGCCAGGGACCCAGCCCCGGCGAGGTTGGAGAGGGCAGCGAGCACGCGGCTGGTGGCGCCCAGGATTCCTCAAACTTCTCTGGTTCCTCTTCGGGTAGCGACTCTTCTAGCAGCGGCCGCGGTCTGCCTCCGCGCCGTCGTGCCTGCTTGGAGGGCGGTAGCGGGTCCGCCCGCCGTTGCACCCTAGTGAAGCGCGAGAGGGAGTCCGCCTGAGCTCCGGAGGCAGCTCGGGCCCGGCGCCTGGCGATCTTTGCCTGATTTGTTCCCCCTTCTCCTTTCTCCTGCGCAAAAAGACAGCTATGTGGGGGCCCCGTGGGGGCGTGTTTGCGTTACCGTTGTCAATCATCATAATGTTTCCGTAGTTCTGGCATTGTTCCTTTTTATTGAATGCCCGCGCATAGGTAATCTCTAGCCTTGGCCATGGGGCGACTGACCCGGGTCCTGTATTCGTGTTGCGGTGCCCGTGAGGCATGGATTGGAGGAATGCTCCTGTTAGTGGGCCCGGGTCGTGAGGTCTTGACCGAAAGGATCGAAACACTCGCGAGGGTGCCAGGGTCGTCCCCTCGCGAGACCTGGCGCAAGAGAAATCGGGGTCATAGGGCGAGGAACCGAAGAGCCAAAAGTCAAAAGACAGCGACAATTTCAATAAAACTTCAAATGAGAATGAACTAGCCAACTGCAGAAAGCAAATGAAAAAGCCGCGTCTGGCACCTAGTCTAGTCTTCGACGTCTTCTCACCAACGCGGAGCTAAGTGCTACCACTGGGCGTGGGAGGGAGCCCCACGGCCTGAGGCCGGCGCTCCTGAGACTCCGGGGCGTGTATAGCCGCAACTCATTATTACATGAGAGTGTCACGGGCGGCGAGCTTCACAGGCGTTGGCCTTCTTCACAGGCTCCGGGCCTTTCTTCAGGGAAGCAAGCTTCATGGGCATTGGCCCTCTTCACAGGCTCCGGGCCTTTCCCAAAAATGCGATAGCTTCACAGGCGTTCGCCTTCTTCACAGGCTCCGGGCCTTTTCCAAAAAAGATGGTCTTCACAGGCGTTCGCCTTCTTCACAGGCTCCGGGCCTTTTCCAAAAAAGATGGTCTTCACAGGCGTTCGCCTTCTTCACAGGCTCCGGGCCTTTTCCAAAAAAGTTGGTCTTCACAGGCGTTCGCCTTCTTCACAGGCTCCGGGCCTTTTCCAAAAAAGATGGTCTTCACAGGCATTCGCCTTCTTCACAGGACCCGGGCCTTTTCCAAAAAAGATGGTCTTCATAGGCGTTCGCCTTCTTCACAGGCTCCGGGCCTTTTCCAAAAAAGATTGTCTTCACAGGCGTTCGCCTTCTTCACAGGCTCCGGGCCTTTTCAGGGGTAAAACCTCCAGAGGTGCTGGATGTTCCACGCATTCTGGACTGGCACCCCCTCCTGAGTCTCCAAGCGCGCGGAGCCGGGCCTAGAAACATGAACAACCTTGAACGGGCCCTCCCACATGGGAGAGAGCTTATGAAGTCCCTCCCTGGAGAGAACCCGCCTGAGCACGAGGTCCCCTACCTCGAGAGTCCTGGGGCGGATGTTGTGGTAGTGGTATTGCCGCAGTGCTTGTTGATATCTTGCCGCTCGTAATGCGGCTTCTCGGCGATGCTGCTCCCCCAGCACGAGGTCCATCGCCCGCATGGCGTCCTGCTGCGCTTCGTCGAACGCCAGGACCCGCGCGGACTGACGTCTGACCTCGTGAGGGAGGACCGCTTCAGCTCCATAGACCAAGAAGAAAGGGGTCTCTCCGGTCGGCTTGGTTCCAATCGTGCGGATGGACCACAGCACGGATTGGAGCTTGTTGTACCAGCCCCTGCCGCAAGCCTCCAGCTTCTTCTTGAATGTTCTGGTCTTGAGGCCCCTCAGGACCTCCGTGTTGGCCCGCTCGGCCTGGCCGTTGCTTCGGGGGTGCGCCACTGAAGCGTAGTATATCTGCATTCCAAGGTTAGCACAGTATGTTTTGAAGAGATTGCTGGTGAACTGCGAACCGTTGTCGGTGATAATGCGGTTTGGCACCCTGGACCGGCTCATGATGCCCTTGATGAACTTGACTGTTGAACCCGCGGGGATGGTACAGACGGCTTCCACCTCGACCCACTTGGTGAATTTGTCCACGGCGACGTAGAGGTAGCGATAGCCCCCTGGCGCCCGGGGAAACGGGCCCAGGATATCAAGCCCCCAAATTGCGAATGGCCACGTGAGGGGTATGGTCTGCAGACCCCCCGCCGGCTGATGGATCTGCTTTGCATGGAATTGACAGGCTTCGCAGGCCTTTACCAGTTCGACGGCGTCGTTGAGCACGGTAGGCCAATAGAAACCGCTTCGGAATGCCTTGCCCACGAGGGTTCGCGATGACGAGTAGTGCCCGCAGTCTCCACCATGTATGTCCGCCAGCAGCTCTTTCCCTTGTTCCCTAGAGATGCAGCATAGGGTTACATCATTTGGTCGCCTCCGGTAGAGTTCCCCATCCTTGATGCAGTATGCTATGGCCTGCCGCGCCACACGCTCCGCTTCCTCCTCTTTCTATGGCAAGATCCCTTGTGTCAGATAGCTCCGGAGCTCCGCGACCCAGCATTCCTCCTGAGGCTCCACTGTCAAGAGCAAACGTGCCCCCGAGGCTGGCCCGCAGATCGGGGCTCCCGAGGCTGGCGGCTGGGGGAGCTCCTCCTGAGGCTGCACCGCGCTTGACAGTGACGGCGTGGCTGAGGGCTTGAAGAGCCACTCCTCGAAGACGCCAGGCTCCTGAGGCAGCCGCCTGGACACTCGTTTGGCGATGACGTCGACCTCCTGATTGGTGTCGTGGGGTACGTGCTGTAACTCCAGCCCCCAGAACTGCTTCTCCATCCTGCGGACCTCCGCAAGGTAGGCTTCCATGTGCTCATCCCTTGGCTCGTATACTTTGATGGAGAAGTTGACGAGGAGTTGTGAATCACCTTTGATGGTAAGGCGCTTTACTCCGAGGGCGGCCGCGACCTTCAGGCCCGCTATCAGGCCTTCATATTCTGCTATATTGTTGGAGACCTTTTCTCCGTGTTGGAAACAGAGCTGCACGGCGTAGTAGAGCTTGTCTTGGGTAGGAGATATAAGTACCGCGCCAGCCCCCGCGCTGTGCCTGGAGAACGCCCCGTCGAAGTACATGACCCAACCGTCCAGCGCCTCACTTCCCAGGGAGAGGGACCGATCCTCACCAGCCTTTAGGCCCGGCGCCTCTGTCCATTCTGCCATGAAATCTGCCAAGGCGGCCCCCTTGATGACTCGGGTCGTGCTGAATTCGAGCTGAAATGCTTGCAGCTCGATGTTCCACTCGGCGACCCTTCCGGCTGAGTTAGGGCTCCGGAGCACTCTTTCCAAGGGGTACGCAGAGATAACATTGATAGGGTGACCCTGAAAGTAGTGCCGCAGCTTGCGCGAGGCCACCAGTAGCGCGAGGAGAAGTTTCTGAGGCATGGGGTACCGTGCCCTCGCATCTCGCAACACCGTGCTGATGAAGTACACTGGGTGCTCGACGAGGCTTGGAGCGTCGGTGCTGGTGGCGTCCTCCGGAAATCGTGGTGCCTCCTGTGGCGGCAGAGCCTCCAGAAGCTGGTTGCCTAGGGGAAGGGCCTTTCCCACTCCTGGTGCGTCCCCCTGCGGCGGCTGATCTTCGTCAATCGTCGTGGTGATCTCTGCGATTCCCTTTTGGTCATGTTTTCCCTTGGCGTGGGCAGTTGCCACAGCTTTGGTCCGACGCTCCTCCCTAACCGCCACCAGGGTCGTGCTGGCTGAGTAGGGAGTGGCGACCAGGTAGAGTACCAAGGGCTCTTGTGGGCGTGGGGCCACCATCACCAGTGGGCTGGTCAGGTATCTCTTGAGGTCTTGGAATGCCTTGTCAGCCTCTTCAGTCCATTCAAAGGGCCCCTTTTTCTTCATTAACTGGAAGAAAGGCAGCGCCCGCTCCCCCAACCTGGAGATGAAGCGCCCCAGTGCAGTCACGCGCCCAGTGAGTTTCTGCATCTCTCTGAGTGTCTTTGGCGGGCTCATGTTCTCGACCGCCTTGACCTTTTCTGGGTTGGCCTCGATGCCTTGGTGGGATACGAGGAAACCCAAGAGCTTTCCCGAGGGGACTCCAAACACACACTTCTCCGGGTTGAGCCTCAGGCTCACTACGTTGAGGCTTGCAAAGGTTTCCTCCAGGTCTTGTATCAGGGTCTTGGCCTCGCGAGACTTTACCACAATGTCGTCGACGTATGCCTCCACGTTCGTCCCGAGTTGCGGGCCCAAGGTGATGTGCATGAGCCGCTGAAAGGTTGCTCCCGCGTTGCGCAGTCCGAAGGGCATGCATGTATAGCAGTATACCCCACACGGGGTCAGGAAGGCCGTATTATCCACGTCTTCCACCGCCATCTTGATCTAATGATACCCGGAGAAGGCGTCCAAGAAGCATAACAGGTCTCACTCAGCGGTGGAGTCGACGATTTGATCGATGCGTGGGAGCAGGAAAGGATCTTGCGGGCATGCTTTGTTGAGGTTGGTGAAGTCGACGCACATGCGTTCCTTCCCTCCCTTCTTTGGTACCACCACAGGGTTGGCCAACAAATCTGGATATCGAACCTCGCGAATGACCCCCGCGGCTTCTAGCTTGCGGGTCTCCTGGACGATGAAGGCCTGCTTTTTGGTGGACTGCCGCCTTGCTTTCTGCTTTACGGGGCGCACGTTGGGGCACACGTTGAGGTGGTGCTCAATCACGCCCCGTGGGATCCCTGCCAGCTGATCGGGCTCCCAAGCGAACACCTTCTTGTGTGCACGCAAGAACTTGACCAGGGCTTCCTCCTGCTCGGGCCCGAGGTGGGCGCCTATGATGAAAGTGGCGCTGGTGGACCCGTCCTCATCGACGGGTATCTGCTTGGTCTCCGCCTTGTCTTGGGTGAACAATTGTTTCTTCTTGGCTGGCGCAGCCCCCTTGGGCTCTGGGGCCCCCGCATTGGCGGGCTGTGCTGACGCTGCCGTCTTGAAGGCGAGCTGGAGCGCTCGCAGCGCGTCCCCGGTGTCCCCAGGCACGGTGAGGACTCCGCTGCTCCCAGGCATCTTCATGAGGTTGTATGCCTGGTGAGTCGCGGCCATGAATTGGGCCAGCGCTGGGTAGCCGAGGATGGCATTGTAGGGGAGGCCGATGAGGGAGATGTCGAAATCAACCAGCTCCATGCGGAAATTGTCGTAGGTGCCGAAGGTCACTGGGAGCCAGATCTGTCCCAAGGAGCTGGATGCCCCGCCCCAGATGCCCACGAAGGGCTGGCTCGGCCGCAGCCGCCCCCGGGGTATGCGGAGGAGGTCGAAAGTTTCGACTGAAAGCACGTTCAGGCCCGCGCCACCGTCGATGAGGGTCGTGGTGACAGCCACCTAGCAGATGGTGGGGGTGCACAACATCGGGATCGCACCCGAGAAGGCCGAGTTGGAGGGGTGGTCTTTCGAACCGAAGGCTAGCCTGGCTTGGGGCTCCGCCCGGTCCCGGGAAGCCCCCTGCCGCGCGGAGGTGGCGCCGACCTGGCGGATGAACGGCTTGACATGGTGACTGGAGGGCGGCGCCTGCGAGCCGCCCAGGAGGGCCGCGACGACCGGGGAGGCCGGAGCGGCATGGCGGGCGAGGAAGAGGTTGTGCGGTTCTTCCCAAGAGGCCACGGAGGGATGCAGGGGCGATACTCGTTGCTTGTTCCCCGCCGGGCCGGTGGCCGTGTTGACGGCGGGCGACGGGGAGCGACAAGGGCGCGCGCCGACGGGAGCCGTCCGGGCGACTCGACCGGCGCGAGCAGCCCGACGAGCATCAGCCATGGGCGCGACGGTCGGAGAAGAGCAGGGCGACAGAAGGCGAACTCCGGCCACCCCTACCTGGCGCGCCAAATGTCGGATTTAGGGTTCCGGCAGACCCTTGAGGTTCGAACACTGGGGTGCGCACGGAGGATTCGCCTTCTACCTACCTGTTCCTCGCTGAATCGCTAGGATCTAAACTACGAGAAGAACAACACAAGAGACACAGGATTTATACTGGTGCAGGCCACCATTGCGGTGTAATACCCTACTCTAGTGTGTGGTGTGGTGGATTGCCTCTTGGGCAGATGATGAATAATATAAGGAAGAACAGCCTCGCGAGGGTCTGTTCTCGTGGTCTCTCTCTTTGTGCCGGCCGTATGGATCGATCGATCTCTCCCCCTCCACCCTGTGGGTAGCTAGTCCTATTTATAGGCGAAGTCCCTGGGCCTCTTCCCAAATATTGAGCACGAAGGGCGCCAACAATTGGCCAATTTGAAGGGGAACGTCTAGTACACTTATCCTGACTAAAGTTGGTCCTCGCCTGTCAAAGGCTCTGGTGGTGACGCCGACTTGGGCTCCACGGTGACCTCCATCTTGCCGTTGGACTGGTATTGGTCTTGTTGCACCGAAATGGATGCCTTTGCTTGATGCTATCGCCTGAGCTTGCTCCCCTTGCACCAAAGAGGAAAGAAGGACACTGTGTGGGCTCGCGCCCGACTGGCGCCCTTGGTCGTCATGGCTTGCGTCATGGGCACCTCGCGAGGTACCCTGCCTTGAACTCTCCGCCTCCTCGTGAGCCAGTCTGACAAGGTTGTGCCTGAGGAAGCTCCTTGTCGTCTGCCCCGCGAGGCTTGGCCCCTGAGCTTGTGATGATGAAGATGGGCCATGCTGGGCCCCCTTTGAGCCACGCCGCAGGCCGCAGGCAGGCAAGTCTGGGGACCCCCGTTCCCAGAACACCGACAGGTTCAACTCCACAATCTTGATGGAGGCTCCCAAGTGACACCTAGCCAATCTGGGGGACACCACTCTCCAAGAGGTAACAAATGGTGTGTTGATGATGAACTCCTTGCTCTTGTGCTTCAAATGATAGTCTCCCCAACACTCAACTCTCTCTCACTGGATTTGGATTTGGTGGAAAGAATATTTGAGAGGAAAGCAACTTGGGGAAGGCTAGAGATCAAGATTTATGTGGTAGGAATGGAATATCTTGACCTCAACACAAGTGTAGGTGGTTCTCTCTCAAAAAATGTATGTTGGAAGTGTAGGCATGTTTTGATGGCTCTCTCCACGAATGAAGAGTAGGTGGAGTGGTATATATAGCCTCCACACAAAATCTAACCGTTACACACAACTTACCAAACTCGGTGGGACCGAATCGTGAAACTCGGTCAGACCAATTTAGTTCATAATGTGACTGTTAGGCATTTCGATGGGACCGACATGTCAACTTGGTGGGACCAATATCTTTAGAGTTAGGGCATAACGTAATCTCGGTGATAAGGATTACACAAACCCGATGAGACCGATTTTGGTAATAGACAAACAAAGAGTTGGTCAGGCAAACTCGGTGGGACTGATTCGCTCATCTTGGTTGGACCGAAACGTTATGAAAGGCAAATAGAAAGTTTGCATTGCAATCTCGATGGGACCGATCGCTCATCTCGGTTTGACCGAAATGTTACAAAGGGAAACAGAGAGATTACAATCCCATCTCGGTGAGACCGAGATCCCTATGGTGAGACCGAAAAGACTAGGGTTTCTGGCAATAGCTATGTCAACTGAACTCGGTGGCGCCGGATAGAAAGTTTCGGTGGGGCCGAGTTTGACTTTTGGTTTGGGACATATGTGGATGTGAGAAGGTAGTTGAGGGTTTTTGGAGCATATCACTAAGCACTTCAAGCAAGAAACTCATTAACCAACAACTCACCCCCTCTTGATAGTATTGGCTTTTCCTATGGACTCAATGTGATCTTGGATCACTAAAATGGAAAATGTAGAGTCTTGTGCTTTGAGCTTGAGCCAATCCTTTTGTCCTTAGCATTTTGAGGGGTCCATGTTTCTCATCCATGCCATGCAAAACATTGAGCTTTCGTAAAATATTTATCTTGAAATAGGATTAGCTCAATGAGCTATATGTTGTTAGGAATTACCAAAACCACCCAGGGATAGTTGCACTTTCATCTTCCTTCAATTGAATGCTTGCTGATTCCAACTTAGTCCAATGCACGTGCACTATTTTTATTATACACACCGTTCGATCGTGCAAGTGAGAGGCAATAATGACGATACATGATGAGAGAAGCTGGTATGAACTCGACCTCTCTTGTTTTTTTAAATATGATTAGTTCATCGTTCTTGACTCAGCCTATTATGAATAAACATGTTTGCAATGACAATTAGAGATTATAGTTGCTTATGCCATGCTTAATTAGCTAGGAGCTTATAATGGTTTACCTTGCATGCCAACATGCTATTAAAATGGTTGTGATGTGGTATGATAGGGTGGTATCCTCCTTTGAATAATTCGAGTGACTTGACTTGACACATGTTCACACATGTAGTTGAAACAAAATCAACATAGCCTTCACGATATTTATGTTCATGGTGGATTATATCCTACTCATGCTTGCACTCACTGTTGATTAATTTTAATGCATGTTCATGACTGTTGTCGCTCTCTAAGTTGGTCGCTTCCCAGTCTCTTGCTAGCCTTCACCTATACTAAGCGGGAATACTGCTTGTGCATCCAAACTCCATAAACCCCAAAGTTATTCCATATGACTCCACCATACCTTCCTATATGCGGTATCTACCTGCCGTTCCAAGTAAATTTGTATGTGCCAAACTCCAAACCTTCAAATGAAATTCTGTTTTGTATGCTCGAGCAGCTCATGTATCAACTAGGGATGTCTATATCTTCCATGTTAGGTGGCTTATTCTCAAGAGGAGTGGACTCCACTCCTCATTCACGAGAAAATGGCTAGTCACCGGGATGCCCAGTACCACGCTCAAATCAAATCAAAATAATTGCAAACAAAAGTCCCCCAGGATTGTTGTTAGTTGGAGGCACCCTTTGTTTTGAGCAAGCCATGGATTGATGCTTGTTGGTGGTGGGGGAGTATAAAATTTACCATTCTATTTGGGAACTGCCTATAATGTGTGCAGCATGGAAGATATCGAGATCTCTTAGTTGTTATGTTGACAGTGAAAGTATACCGCTCAAAATGTTATTTATCTCTATTTCCAAATCGAGCTCTGGCACCTCTACAAATCCCTGCTTCCCTCTGCGAAGGGCCTATCTATTTACTATTATGTTGAGTCATCACCCTCTTATTAAAAAGCACCCGCTAGAGAGCACTGTTGTCATTTGCATGCATTACTATTAATTTATATTGGGTATGACTATGAATTCGCTAGTTGATTATGCCATTGATATGAGTAAACAAGAGACCTAAGTGTTATTGTGAATATGGTTAGTTCATAATCTTTGCTGAAAACTTGAATGTTGGCTTTACATATTTGCAACAACAAGAGCAAACAGAGTTTGTAAAAGTTTTTCTTTATCACTTTCAGTTTGTTAACTGAATTGCTTGAGGACAAGCAAAGGTTTAAGCTTGGGGAGTTGATACATCTCCATTGTATCTACTTTTCCAAACACTTTTGCCCTTGTTTTGGACTCTAACTTGCATGATTTGAATGGAGCTAACCCGGACTGACGCTGTTTTTAGCAGAATTACCATGGTGTTATTTTTGTGCAGAAATAAAAGTTCTCGGGACGACCTGAAAATCCACAGAGCAACTTTTCAGAATTAGTAAAAAATACTGGCGAAAGAATCAGCACCAGGGGGCCCACACCCTGTCCATGAGGGTGGGGGCACCCCCCAGGGCGCGCCCCTACCTCCTGGCCCCCCTGGACGTCCACCGACCTCAACTCCAACTCCATATATTTTCTTTTGCAGAGAAAAGAATCAGAGAGAAAGATTCATCGCGTTTTACGATATGGAGCCGCCACCAGCCCTAAACTCTCTCGGGAGGGCTGATCTAGAGTCCGTTCGGGGCTCCGGAGAGGGGGATTCATCGCTGTCATCATCATCAACCATCCTCCATCACTAATTTCATGATGCTCACTGTCGTGCGTGAGTAATTCCGTCATAGGCTTGCTGGATGGTGATCATTTGATGAGATTTACCATGTAATCGAGTTAGTTTTGTTAGGGTTTGATCCCTAGTATCCACTATGTCCTGAGATTGGTGTTGCTATGACTTTGGTATGCTTAATGCTTGTCACTAGGGCCCGAGTGCCATGATTTCAGATCTGAACCTATTATGTTTTCATGAATATATGTGAGTTCTTGGTACTATCTTGCAAGTCTATAGTCACCTATTATGTGTTATGATCCGACAACCCCGAAGTGACAATAATCGGGATACTTCTTGGTGATGACTGTAGTTTGAGGAGTTCATGTATTCACTATGTATTAATGCTTTGGTCCGGTAGTCTATTAAAAGGAGGCCTTAATATCCCTTAGTTTCCATTAGGACCTCGCTGCCACGGGAGGGTAGGACAAAAGATGTCATGCTAGTTCTTTTCCATAAGCACGTTACATTGATGAACTGGAGCTAGTTCTGTGTCACCCGATGTTATAATTGTTACATGATGAACCGCATCCGACATAATTATCCATCACTGATCCATTGCCTACGAGATTTCCATATATTGTGCTTGCTTATTTACTTTACCGTTGTTACTGTTACAATTACTACAAAACGGCTATTGTTACTTTTGCCACTGTTACTGTTATTTTCATACTACTTTGCTACTAAATACTTTGCTGCAGATACTAAGTTATCCAGATGCGGTTGAATTGACAACTCAACTACTAATACTTGAGAATATTCTTTGGCTCCCCTTGTGTCGAATCAATAAATTTGGGTTGAATACTCTACCCTCGAAAACTGTTGCGATCCCCTATACTTGTGGATTATCACGTCAACTGAGCTACCAGCACGTTCCCAAGCTCCCTTGCCACCTGACACTACTTCCCAAGCACCCTTGACACAAGACGAGTTGGCAAGATGAGATGAACCTTGTGAGCTTCAACAACAAGAAGGTAGTTGCTGGAGTCAAGTTACAGTTGCATGCTTCTTTATATGTAGTCTCACAGTTTGATGTACACTAACACTTCCTGTGTTTGTTGTTGGACTAGCACTCAGGCACAAGAGGAAACAAACATCAAGGATAATGCTCGATAGGTTAACTAAATCTAGAGGAGGAAAAATGGAGATCCGTTTTGAGGCAGGTTTTAAAAGGCCACGTGATGCTACAGAGTCAGCCAACTTAGTATCAGTTGTAGCGGTTCCCGTTAGGTGTCATGTACACATCCTCCCAACATGGATTCAGTATAGGAATGACAAAGACGAAACCCAGTTCAACACCTTCCTCGACCATTTATCTGTAAGTATGGTTATGTATGGAAACTAGTAATATCGTCTTGCTCTGTCCCATACTTTCTAGGTTGCTGATAATGAGACTCACATAATTTTCAACAAATGAGGTTCAAGTTGGATAGCCAAGATGATGCAACTGTCGGATGTTGGGTTCCGGCAGACCCTTAAGGTTCGAACTCTGGGGTGCGTGCGAAGATCTTCCCCCTACCAATCCACGTCCGATCTCCTCATGACAATCTAAGCTAAACGATGAACAGCACGAGGGACACAAGATTTATACTAGTTCGGGCCACCGTTGTGGTGTAATACCCTACTCCAGTGGGTGGTGTGGTGGATTGCCTCAGGGGCTGATGATGAATAGTAGAAGGGGAAGAACAGCCTCGCGAGAGGTGTTCTTGGGCTGGTGCGATGAACTACTTGGGGGAGTTCGATCGCCTCTCGATCTAATGGGGACTCTATGAGATGATCTCTTAGATGCCCTCTACTATGGTGGATAGCTCTATATATAGAGGCCCTGGTCCTCTTCCCAAATATTGAGCGGGAAGGGCGCCAACAACGGCCATTTTGAAGGGGAACATCTAGTACAAGCTATCCTGACTAAAGTTAGTCTTCGGCTGCCAAAGGCACTGGCGATGATGCTACCTTGGGCTCCATGGTGACCTCCATCCTGCCGCTCTGCTGGTCTTGGTCTCCTTGCACCGAAATGGTAACCTTTCCTGATGCCTCGGTACTCCACGCATGTGCTTGCCCCCTTTGCACCAAAGAAGAACAAGGACACTGCGCAGGCCGGCGCCCGCCTGGTCTCGATCGTCATGGCTTGCATCACGAGCACCTCGCGAGGTACCCTTGCCTTGATCTTTCCGCATCCTCGCGAGCCTGCCTGGCGAGGCGGCTCCTGAGGAAGTCTTGCATCATCCGCCCTGCGAGGCTCGGCCCCTCGCGAGGGTCTTGAGTTTGCGTTGATGAAGATGGGCCACACTGGGCCACCACTTGAGCCACGCTGCAGGCTGCAGGCAGGCAAGTCTGGGGACCCCCGTTCCTAGAACGCTGACAGTAGCCCTTGGGCCCAAGGTGCACTCGGACTTGGCTTGGCAGAGAAGCGAAGGGGAAAGTGCGGAGCGCCGCGGGCCCCAACAGACTATGGCCTTGGGCGCCGTGTGGCAGTTCATTGGATGTGGGCGTCTCCGCTTCCCCATGCTTCCTCGGCAACTGCCCGATTTGACAAGTCCCTACATGCAAAAATGAGTCATGATTACCTGCGATCGTGGAGGCCAACGGTTGGCCTCCTCTGGACTATAAGTATGGATGGGCAAGAGCCCCTGCAGTCCATCTCTTCTTGCTTCACTCCTTCTTCCTCACCCCTCCTCCATCTTCATGCCAATGGCGCCGATCCGCCGGTTCTCAGCGGAAGAGAAAGGGAAGGCCCCTCGAGAGGGTCTCGACCCGCTCCCGCCGAAGAAGCGGCCGGTCCCCGGCCACGCGACGAGGTCACGCTGCAGGAGACATCAAGGCCTTGGTACGAGCGGCCACCGCATGGGTTTCCGCTGCCCTTGTACGACCAGGCTGAGGGCCCTAGAGGAGGAGACGCTGAGCGGCACCGCCTATGCCGCCGGTGACGCCGGTGAATCACGGCGGTGCGCATCGTCGCCCCTGGAGTCCATGCCGAGGGCTCTTCTCGCGAGCTCGTGCTTCACGCCGCCATGCCTCCAATCTCTTGGATTCGCCTTCCTCCCTCCTTCGACTTTGAGATGCCACCGAGAGGGCCTCTTGAGCTCTGGCTACAGCATGCTAGCTGCAGTACCCCCGCGACCAGAGTGGAAGTTGAGGTTGTCGCTCCGGGCAAGGTCTACATGACCCGGGGCTGGGGCGAGATCGCCGGGCCTGCCAAACAAGAGGTGCCCTCGTCATTCATTTCGAATACGATGGCACCTCCTTGATGTTCTTCAAGGTCTTCGATGCAGAAGGAGGCCGACTGGAATGCTGCCCCAGGGAAGGCGGCCGGGGCATCGAAGTGGCGAGGGCTAGGCCCGCCAACCGCTTCCCCAGCAACTCCTCTGGTAGCAGCGGAGGAGCCGGAGGGTCCAACGACTCTCCCTAGCTTCTCCTGACTCCGGAGACGAGCGATGATAGCTACGAGCCCCCAAGCTCACGTCACGCTCGAAGCAGAGCACCTGCATCAGGCCGCCGGCGCGGCTGACCTGGATGGGGTTGGCGCCGGCACTTGGTGACCTAGTGTTGATGATGGCGTCAACCATGGAGGCACATGTAGTTAGTGTCCCTTAGGATTAGCACCTTTTGTTCCCTGCGAGGAATCAAGGAAACACCCTGTGGGGTATGTAAAGCGGCTGCCATGTCTTTTGTGAATATTATCCTTATTGTGGAGTGGTGCGAGATGCTTGTCCTGTCTCGGCTCGGTTCCCCTTTCTATCCTCACGAGGGCTTGATGCTCTACGTTGACAGGTCCCGGTCCCCAGGCAGGCTTCAGCCGTCGCTGGTATGCCAGGTCGCGATGTTGTGGTCTAGGCCAGGAGGTGAGCGGCCTGAGGTCCAGTAAGAGCCCTCGTGGCACGATGCTCAAGAGGTCCCCTTTAGCGCTCAAGCAGCCTCCACTAGGTGAGAAAGGAAGGCAACGTCGCCATGACAGAACCGCATTAGGCGAGGGTTTGGTGTCGCGTTGATTTAGCTTTTCCAAGAGCGTGACTTATCTCGAGAGCTTGGAGTTGTTCCTTGGCGAGGTGCCGGACCTGCGCGTCGGCAGCTGGGATGTCGCTGGGTCAAGCCCTCGTGAGCCTCTCCCTTCCTCCCCACACTTTCCTTCATGCTCTACGTCCTCAGGTCTCGGCCCTCGAGCGAGCTCAGCCGCCGCTGGTATGACAGGTCGCGACGCCGTGGGTCAAGGCCACGGGGTGAGGGCTGGAGAGCCAGTAAGAGCCCCTGAGTTGTGATGCTTAGGCGCCCCCCCTTTTAACGCGCGAGAGGATCGCACGGGAGAGAGAGAGAGAGAGAGCTCACGACGCCCCCACATTGTTCCTTAGGTGGACCCTGTAAACCAACACGTGGAAAACAAGGACTGCCATTACGGTTGCCAGCCAGCCATTTGTTGCTCCGAGGGAGTGATTGAGGCACTGAGGGCCTGGTGAGGTAGCGCCTTGCGGGGCTGCCGCGTCTAGAGCTCCACCATGCAGATTTGTCGACGTTGCAGGGACGGACCCATGCACAAGCGCCATGCCAGAGCGAGCGACTCCAAAGGTTGGCGTCAATCGAGCAGGCGATTATCACAGGCAGGTTAAGCATGAAAAGGCAATGTAGCTTAGATAGATGCAAGGAAAGGCACACACCACTGGGTCAGGCCCGAGCGGCTTGGGGATGATGCAGCCCGAGGGGCGCCCCCAAGAAGGTGAGCTAAACACATAAGCAAAACAGATACATGCCGCGGGGACAGACCCACGCGACCTGGGAATGATGCAGCCCAGAGGGCGCTCCCAGCTGAAATGAAACTTTAAGGATGTCACCTGATATCGTTGCAAGGCGATCGTTGGAGTAGCTGACGGCGCGTGGTGAAGAAGCCAATCCTCACGAACCTTCGGAACTCTGAGCCTCGGGAGGCTCTGGAGGTTCGGTCGGCTCGGCAAGGTCCATCTCCATTTCCTCTAGGAACGTGTGGTGCCTGGCCACCTGAGCTTCCAGAATGCTCCTCATCAGACGCCAGTGGGCTGCAGCCGCGTTCGGCAAGCCGAAAGGCATGCGAACATAGCTGTGAGGCGGATCCTCGCAACGTCCCACGCGCGAAGGCCAGAAGCGCTCCTGAGACGCGACTCGATTGAGCCCTGGGTAGTCGATGCAGACGCGTAGCCCGCCATCCTCGCCTAGATGGGGAGCTATGCTGGGCAGGCGGCGGTTGCCGTGCATGACTCTCGATTCCTGTAGCTCCTGAGTAACCTTGGTGATGACCTCCTGAGGGTTGGGCCCTCCTTGCGTTATGCCTTCCTGAGGGAAGCGTGCTAAGAAGCACGCCTCCAAGTGGTGCCTGAGTGCCTCCCTCGTGATCTTGGCAAAGTCAGTGACCCTCCAAGAGAGAGCCCCCGAGCCTTGCCCGAGGAGGGCGCCGGGTGCGCCTTCATATGCGATGGAGGGTGGCGCCACTTGGATGGGCGCAGATCCTGGCGCGGCGCCTTCGGAGGTGCCTGCCTCCTGAGGCCTTGAGCCGGTTGATGTCTTCTTCTTCTTGGGAGCTGCTTTAGGAAGTTTTCCACTCTTACTGTCTGGGTCATCGATCAACGCAGCCTGGAAGGCACGCTCAAGAGAGCAAGCCACATCCTTCTCTTCACAGGGGACCGTGATGACTCCGCCACTTCCTGGCATCTTGAGGATGTTGTAGCCATGGTGAGTCACTGCCATAAACTTTGCCAGGGCTGGATATTCGAGGATGGCATTGTATGGCAGGCGAATGTGGGCGATGTCGAAATCAATGAGCTCGGTACGGTAGTTCTTGCACTGTCCAAAGGTGACAGGGAGGCAGACCTGCCCTATCGAGACAGTGGAACCATCAGTGACTCCCGAGAAATGCTTGGTCAGTTGAAGCTGATCGTATGGCAGATGGAGATTGTTGAGCATCTCGACGGACGACGTTGAGCCCTGCTCCGCCGTTGATGAGGGTCCTGGTAACTTGCACATTGCTGCTGACTAGGGAATAGAGCATTGGGAGGGCACCGGCTGTTGCCGCGCACTTGAGCTGATCCGCTGAGCTGAACGTGATGGCGCATGCGGACCACCTGAGAGGGCGTGTGGCCTCGAGCTTGGGAAGGACTGCATTCACCTCGCGAGCAAACTGCTTGAAGATGCGTTGAGAGGCTGGGGCCTGGGCGCCGCCCAAGATGCAAGCGATAGCATGCGGCTCCTGGAAGCCCCCAACCCCCTCGTTCTGATGATGGTCGTCATTCCTTCTTGGCGGTGGTGGCAGAGGAGGGAGTCCTGCGTTGCCTTGTGGGTGATCCTCACGAGGCTGATCCCTCCAAGCCCCCTCGCGAGGCTGGTCCTCCCAGCGGTCCTCGTGAGGTCGGTCACGCCACCCTTGGTGAGGGCCACGGTCATCTCATCATCCTCCACCTCTTCCTCCGCCTCGACCATAGCCCCGATCATTGCGCTCGGGGCGTCGACCGACACGGCCTTCTTGCATGGCCCTAAGCTCTTGGCATTCGTTGGTGTTGTGGGTGTGGAGATCGTGGTACACGTAGTACCAGCTGCCCTTGGTCGACTTCGGTTGGTCCCTGCCGCACTTCGTGTCCGACTCTGCTACGAGCACAGCTACTCCCTTGCGCTTGAAATCCTTGGCCTTGGCTTTCTTCTCTTCTGGATCTGCGGCTAGGAGCTCGAGAAGGGAGAGGCGTCCCTCCTCAGCCCTTGCGCACTTGGTCGCCAGGTTGAACAGCTCCAGAGACGTGCACAGATCTTCATGGATCGCCAGTTCCTCCTTCATCTTGACGTCGCGGACGCCGTTATAGAACGCTGAGATGATAGCCTCCTCGGTCACCATGGGAATCTTGAGGCGAGCGTTGTTGAAACTCTGGATGTACTTCTGCAAGGTCTCTCCGGGTTGTTGCTTGATGCGGCGCAGGTCACCCATGACCGGCGGACAGTCGCGAGTGCCCTGATAGTTGGCGATGAAGCGGGTGCGCATCTCGTCCCAGGAGGAGATCATGCTAGGAGGCAGGTTCAGGAGCCAGGTGTGGGCACCGTCCTTGAGCGCCATGGGAAACCAGTTCACCATGACCTTTTCGTCCCCGTTGGCCGCTTCGATGCCCAGCTCATAGAGTTGCAGGAACTCCGCGGGGTCGGCAGTGCCGTCGTAGCGGGGGGGCAGGTCCGGCTTGAACTTTCTCGGCCAGGCGACACTACGTAGCTTGGTGGTGAAGGTGCGGCAGCCTGCGGTGGCCACCGGAGCTCTCTGCTGATGCGGGGCTTGCTCCTGGGAATTCCCGCGCGCCGCTGCCTGGAGCAGCGCGGGGTCTTGACATGCTGGTGCAGGAATGCGGTCATGGCATGTCGGTTCAGGGAGCACGCGAGCACCTTCTTGGGGACGAGGGATTTCTTGGCAGCTCCTTTCTTGTCGCGCGGGCACTAGACGCGGTGGATCTCGTCCAGGGGCCGCGCGCCTTGGAGCTAGGGCGCCTTCTTGAGGAGAAGGTGGTGGAGGCACCTCCTGAGCTGCATCACCCGCGCAGGATGGAGAGCGAGGCAGCAAGAGGGACGGCACAGGGGAGCCCCCTGCGGTGTTGATGAGCTCGATGATGCGAGCGAGCCACTCCTCATAGAGGTCGTCGATGGGACGGTAGTGCAGGAGCTCACGCGCCAGGAGCAACGCGGCATGCGCATCCGTGGGAGCGTGACGTGCGTGGGACGACGAACCGGATGGAGTCAGCGACGGGGTGGCGGTGCGGCCTTCCCGCCGCACCGAGGGATCCAGCAACGAGGCCTGCTGCTCGTTCCCCGCCGGGCTGGTGGCGGTGTTGGCGGCAGGCTACGGGGAACGACGGGGACACCCGCCGACGGGAGCCGTCTGGGTGACGCGGGCGGCGAGAGTAGCCCGACACTCAGCGCGAGCTCGGCGAGCATCAGCCATGGACACGACGGATGACCGAAGGCGGAACAGCAGAAGAAAGATTCTGGTGCACCCCTACCTGGCGCGCCAAATGTTGGATGTTGGGTTCTGGCAGACCCTTAAGGTTTGAACTCTGGGGTGCGCGCGAAGATCCTCCCCCTACCAATCCACGTCTGATCTCCTCGCGAGAATCTAAGCTAAATGATGAACAGCACGAGGGACACAAGATTTATACTGGTTCGGGCCACCGTTGTGGTGTAATACCCTACTACAGTGTGTGGTGTGGTGGATTGCTTCAGGGGCTGATGATGAACAGTACAAGGGGAAGAATAGCCTCGCGAGAGGTGTTCTTGGGCTGGTGTGATCAACTGCTTGGGGGAGTTCGATCGCCTCACGATCTGATGGGGACTCTATGAGATGATCTCTCAGACGCCCTCTAGTGTGGTGGCTAGCTCTATATATAGAGGCCCTGGTCCTCTTCCCAAATATTGAGCCGGAAGGGTGCCAACAACGGCCATTTTGAAGGGGAACATCTAGTACAAGCTATCCTGACTAAAGTTGGTCTTTAGTTGCCAAAGGCACTGGCGATGACGCTGCCTTGGGCTCCACGGTGACCTCCATCCTACCGCTCTGCTGGTCTTGGTCTCATTGCACCGAAATGGTAACCTTTGCCTAATGCCTCAGTACTCCACGCCTGTGCTTGCCCCCTTTGCACCAAAGAGGAAACAAGGACACTGCGCAGGCCGGTGCCCGCCTGGCGCCCACCTGGCCTCGATCGTCATGGCTTGCGTCAAGAGCACCTTGTGAGGTACCCTTGCCTTGATCTCTCCGCCTCCTCGTTTGCCTGTCTGGCAAGGCCGCTCCGGAGGAAGTCTTGCATCGTCCGCCCAGCAAGGCTTGGCCACTGGCGAGGGTCTTGAGTTTGTGTAGATGAAGATGGGCCACACTGGGCCACCACTTGAGCCACGCCGCAGGCCGCAGGTAGGCAAGTCTGGGGACCCCCGTTCCTAGAACGCCAACAACAACCAGACAAGCTTGCGCCCATGTTTTCAAGTCTGCTCTATGACACTATCGGTATAACTTGAGGAAAACTCACTTTGAAGGCAAGGCTAACAATGAACTTGCCCAAACATCTCTAGTGGAAAATATATCGGATGAAGACTGGAGAGGCCTCGTTAAACACTGGTCTGATCCGAAGTATCAGGTACATTATATATATGTGATCGGATCGCATGTTGAAGTCCTATTTACGCATGTGCCACACAAATCTATCTTCTTGTAGGTGAACTGTTCAAAGAACAAGGCCAACCGTACGAAAGTGAAATTCCAACAGACGACAGGATCTCGTAGCTATATTGCACACTGTGAGGCTCTTGTAATTAGCTGTTGTTTCACTCTTTTTGCTGTACCATATTATCAGATCAATATTGACTTGTTCCAAATGCAGAGGAAAGCCCGCAAGGACCAAAAAGTACCTGAACCAAATGCCGTGGAAATCTTCAAGGACTGTCACACCAGCAAGAAGAAGGGCATGACTACACCAGTCAAAGCCGTTGTTGTAAGTCCTTAATCCTCATTCCTTTTAACTACTACTTACTCTGACTTGTGCCTTGAACTGCATGGTTTGCAACCAATATTTATTACTCTTTTAAATTTTATACACAATTGTCTTAGCGTATCATTGCACCTTACAAGGTTTAAAACAGAGGAGTGATGTTCCTTTGATCTTGACCTGTAATCTAGTTCCCTAGTGGACTTGCCCACACAATGTTACAACTGCATGTTTGTTTGTTCTCAGTTGTTTTGTGATATGAATCATGTCATACTATGCTTACCGTATTATAAACTTCGTCTCTTTATCCTTAGCCCTCAATACAATGTGAAGAAATAGACAATACATTAGCGATGGTACATGGTCATATGTTTGGAACCTGGTTTTATTATGTGCTTTGAAATAAAATACAACTAATATTTTCCATGGGTTCACTAGAATAAGTTATGTATATAGACCAAAGCTATTTTGTTTGGTTTTGCTGCCTCCTTAATATCTTTTGTTCTGGTACTACTAATGTAAAAACTCAACTTTTCAGCAAGCTATGGAAAAATGGTGGAACCGCCACCTTCTGAAGGTGGCGAGGCAACTATAACTGCAATGTCAGCTCTTGTTGTAGTGGGTCAGTACCTGTCCACTAATAGTGCCAAAAGCACGTTCCTGCATGATACTGGGTTGGTTGTTAAGGCAATCTCGTCCAAACTGCCTCATGATCAAGATATGCAAGCTCAAAACAATGTTGTATGTGCGCTCCAGACACAAGTCCATTCCCTAACGGAGACCCTTTATGAAACAAGGAGGGACATTGTTCGATGTCATCAAGATATGCATGGTTTTGAAACCAGACTATCAGACATTTGCTATGTTGTTCAGGAGCCTAGGAGAAATGAAGGCGAAGGTTATGGTGCTCCATCGGATAATACAGCATGAAAAGGTAACAATCAGGTCAAATGAACTAAGCTTCTGAACTTCTGGTGGTGCATTTATCTGCTAGACTGTTAACTTTTATGCCAACCTTCCTTTTGTTTTATAGTTGTAATTTGTTTTGGTGCGATACAAAATTTGTTCTTAACATGCAGCCACTGGCTGAAGAAAACAGCAAGCCATTTTTGTATAGTGTAGGGTGTTCCCTATATTTGCACCGGTGGCGATCTTTGATGCCGAGTGGATGTAATCCGAGCAATCGCCTTAATAGCCTAGCGTTAATTTCGGGCTTATTTATTCCCTAGTCTTCTTTTTCACTGGGTTGCTAGTGGCCGCAACAACCATGGGCCATATACGGACCGTGGTAACCTTGACCCTGCTACGGGCGGTAGGATCCATGGGTCTCCTACGGGCCGTCGATAATTGGGCCTCCAACAGGGCCGTAGAATTGGTGGGCCTCAGGCCGTCGGATAAATGGATCTACATGGGCCGTAAACGGGTGTAATTGGTATCGGCCCAGCAAGGTAATGGGCCGTTAACAGGCCGGAGGACAGCTAAGGCTTAATTCTGTCACAGACATAACGGGTCCTTAATGGGCCGAAATATAGGACGGGCTGGAAATGGCGCAACGGGTTAACAGGCTAGAAACGGGCCGACTCTTGCCACGGGCCGAATTTGGCCCATTAGGGGAACAGGCCAGTAACGGGCCGAAAGTAATTGAGGGTCGAAAAGGAGTCCAAGAATGTATGGGCTGTCAATAGGCCGAAAGCTAACACGGGCTGGAAATGGCCCGTGTGAATCATGGGCCGTTAACGGGTACAAAGAAATTTACTGTTCATTATGGGCTAGAGTCACCGTGGGCCTCTAAAGGACCTAAAGATACGAAGGCCTCATATGGGCCGAAAGACGTCATGGGCCATACATGGGCCGAAAGTGAAACGGGCTGGTGTTATATTCGACGGCCCACATGACATTGTTTGGCCGATTTCTGTTAGGCCCTAACGGGTCGTGAGTTATCGGGCCGTAAAATGGGCTATTTGCGAAGAGACCGTTAATAGACTTTTCATGGGCTAGCCCGCTAACTTTTGACCAAGTCAAACGGGCCGACTTTGTAAGCTAAATGGGCTAGTGGTGGGCCGTCGCACGTGTCGACATATCATAGGCGCTTATCTGACCCACTGACGAGCTGACACGTGTTTCATCTGGCCAATCAGAATATTACATGTGGAAATTCCCATTGGTCCGGGCTGTTAACGGGTTATCGGATCCAAAACCCGACCCGATAGATTAATGGCGTTCCGTTACGGTGGATGCCACGTGTCAGTCACCCTTGACGAAAGCACTTTTGTGACGTGCGGTTTATCGTCATGGAAGTGGACACTTCCGTGATGATAATTTTGGTAATGTCATGGAACACTTCTACGACAGCACAGGTATGACTATCTTCATTCTGTCATAAAATCATCATGGATGTACATGCATGACAAAAAATGCGACCTACTATGACAAACACGTATCATCACGGAAGTGTATTTTTTTTGTAGTGTCTCCTACTGGATTGATATCTTGGTTCTCAAAACTGAGGGAAATACTTACGCTACTTTGCTGCATCACCCTTTCCTCTTCAAGGGAAAACCAACGCAAGCTCAAGAGGTAGCAAGAAGGATTTCTGGCGCCATTGCCGGGGATATCTATGCCAAGTCAAGCCATACCAAGTACCCATCATAAACTCTTATCCCTTGCATTACATTATTTGCCATTCACATCTCGTTTTCCTCTCCCCCACTTCAAAAACGATTTTCAAAAACCTTTGCCTTTTCTTTGCCCCTCTTCCGTTCGCCTCTTCTCGCTTGCTTCTTGTGTGCTTGTGTGTTGGATTGATTGCTTGTCACGATGGCTCAAGACAATACTAAATTGTGTGACTTTTCCAATACCAACAACAATGATTTCATTAGCACTCCGATTGCTCCTACTACCAATGCCGAATCTTGTGAAATTAATGTCGCTTTATTGAATCTTGTTATGAAAGATCAATTTTCTGGCCTTCCTAGTGAAGATGTCGCAACCCATCTAAACAACTCTGTTGATTTGTGTGATATGCAAAATAAGAAAGTTGTGGATAATGGTATTCTTAAATTGAAGCTATGTCTGTTTTCGCTTAGAGATCATTCTAAAACTTGGTTCTCATCTTTTCCTAAAAATAGTATTGATTCATGGAATAAGTGCAAAGATGCTTTTATCTCTAAGTATTTTCCTCCCGCTAAGATCATCTCCCTTAGGAACGATATTATGAATTTTAAGCAACTTGATCATGAGCATTTTGCACAAGCTTGGGAGAGGATGAAATCAATGATACATAATTGCCCTACACATGGTTTGAATTTGTGGATGATTATACAAAAAATTTATGCCGGATTGAATTTTGCTTCTATAAATCTTTTAGATTCGGCCGCGGGAGGCACTTTTACGGAAATCACCTTAGGAGAAGCTACTAACCTCCTAGATAATATTATGGTTAATTATTCTTAATGGCACACCGAAAGATCCACTAGTAAAAAGGTCCATGCAATTGAAGGCATTAATGCTTTGAGTGGAAAGATGGATGAGCTTATGAAATTATTTGCTAATTAAAGTGTTTCTTCTGATCATAATGATATGCCTTTCTCCACTTTGATTTAGAATAATAATGTATCTATGGACGTGAATTTTGTTGGTAGGAACAATTTTGGTAACAACGCGTATAGAGGCAATTTTAATCCTAGGACGTTTCCTAGTAATTCCTCTAATAATTATGGTAATTCCTACAACAATTCTTATGGTAATTTTAATAAGATGCCCTATGATTTTGAGAATAGTGTTAAATAATTTATGAGTTCGCAAAAGAATTTTAATGCTTTGATTGAAGAAAAAATTGCTTAAGATTGACGAGTTGGCTAGAAACATGGATAGAATTTCTCTTGATGTTGATTCTTTGAAACTTAGATCTATTCCACCTAAGCATGAGATCAACGAGTCTCTCAAAGCCATGAGACTTTCCATTGATGAGTGCAAATAAAGAACCGCTAGGATGCGTGCTAAAAAAGATTGGTTTGTGAAAGCGTGTTCTTCTAGTTTTCACGATAATAATGATGAAGATCTAAAAGTGATTGATGTGACTCCTCTTAAATCTTCGTTTTCCAATATGAATCTTGATAAAGATGGGACTGGAGATGAGTCAACTTTAGTTAAAAGGCATCCCAATGGTTCGGAGTTTTTAGATCTAGATGCAAAAACTGATAAAAGTGGGATTGAAGAGGTCAAAACTTTAAATAGCAATGAACCCAATATTTTGGATTTCAAGGGATTTAATTATGATAACTGTTTTTTAATAGATTGGATTTCCTTGTTGCAATGTGTGTTAAATTCTCCTCATGCTTATAATCAAAATAAAGCTTTTACTAAACATATCGTTGATGCTTTGATGCAATCTTATGAAGAAAAGCTTGAACTGGAAGTTTCTATCCCTAGAAAACTTTATGATGAGTGGGAACCTACTATTAAAATTAGTATTAAAGATTGTGAATGTTATGCTTTGTGTGATTTGGGTGCTAGTGTTTCCACGATTCCAAAAACTTTGTGTGATGTGCTAGGTTTCCGTAAATTTGATGATTGTTCTTTAAATTTGCATCTTGCAGATTCCACCATTAAGAAACCTATGGAAAGGATTAATGATGTTCTTATTGTTGCAAATAGGAATTATGTGCCCGTAGATTTCATTGTTCTTGATATAGATTACAATCCTACATGTCCCATCATTCTTGGTCGACCTTTCCTTAGAACGATTGGTGCAATTATTGATATGAAAGAAGGAAATATTAGATTCCAGTTTCTGTTAAGGAAGGGAATGGAACAATTTCCTAGGAAGAAAATTAAATTGTCTTATGAATCTATTATGAGAGACACTTATAGATTGCATACCAAACATGGCAATACCTAGATTTATTCACGTTTTTATGCCTAGCTAGGGGCGTTAAACGATAGCGCTTGTTGGGAGGCACCCCAATTTTATTTTTGTTTTTTGATTTTTGCTCCTGTTTAGTAAGAAATAATTCATATAGTCTCTGTTTATATGTGGTTTTATGTTTCAATTAGTGTTTGTGCCAAGTAGAACCTTTGGGAAGACTTGGGTGAAGTCTTTCTGATCTTGCTGTAAAAAACAGAAACTTTTGCGCTCACAAAAATAGCTTTCATTTTTTACAGAAGAGTGCTTTTAGGTTGATTCTCTTTGAAGAAGATTAATAGACAAATTCCTCACGTCCACCAACTTATTTTAGAATTTTTGGAGTTACAGAAGTATTCAAAAGTTACAGATTGCTACAGACTGTTCTGTTTTTGACAGATTCTGTTTTTTCGTGTGTTGTTTGCTTATTTTGATGAATCTATGAGTAGTATCGGAGGGTATGAACCATAGAGAAGTTGGAATATAGTAGGTTTAGCACCAATGTGAATAAATAATGAGTTCATTACAATACCTTAAAGTGGTGGTTTATTTTCTTGTACTAACGGGGCTCATGAGATTTTCTGTTGAAGTTTTGTGTTGTGGAGTTTTCAAGTTCTGGGTAAAGATTTGATGGATTTTGGAATAAGGAGTGGAAAGAGCATAAGCTTGGGGATGCCCAAGGCACCCCAAGGTAAAATTCAAGGACAACCAAAGCCTAAGCTTGGGGATGCCCCAGAAGGCATCCCCTCTTTCGTGTTCGTCTATTGGTAACTTTACTTGAGGCTATATATTTATTCACCACATGATAAATGATTTACTTTGCTAAGAACTGTAGGTGTCGTCAGGTTTTCACCACACAGCAGGTGTCTCATAGGCGAGTTCCTGTGGTGGGTTTCCCGGCGATGCGTTGAACTCGCTTTCCCCTTTCCCGCTTCCTTCTTTAGTTCAGCTCGGAGACTTTTGTATTTCCGTTATTTGGTTAATGGAAAGGGGTAATGCCCGGTTCAAAAAAAAATAAGTGATTTGCTTGGTGCGTCTTGTATGATTTGAGTCTTTGCTTTCTAGTTTACCACAATCATCCTTGCTGTACACACCTTTTGGGAGAGACACACATGAATCATAATTTATTAGAATACTCTATGTGTTTCACTTATATCTTTTGAGCTAGACAATATTGCTCTAGTGCTTCACTTATATCTTTTTAGAGCACGACAGTGGTTTTATTTTCTAGAAATTGTTGATCTCTCATGCTTCACTTATATTCTTTTGAGAGTCTTTTAGAACAGCATGGTAATTTGCTTTGGTTATAAAATTAGTCCTAATATGATGGGCATCCAAGATGGATATAATACAAACTTTCATATAAAGTGCATTGAATACTATGAGAAGTTTGATTCTTTATGATTGTTTTGAGATATGAAGATGGTGATATTAGAGTCATGCTAGTAGAGTAGTTGTGAATTTGAGAGATACTTGTGTTAAACTTTGTGATTCCCGTAGCATACACGTATGGTGAACCGTTATGTGATGAAGTTGGAGCATGATTTATTTATTGATTGTCTTCCTTATGAGTGGCCGTCAGGGACGAGCGATGGTCTTTTCCTACCAATCTATCCCCCTAGGAGCATGCGCATAGTACTTCGTTTCGATAACTAATATTTTTTTGCAATAAGTATGTGAGTTCTTTATGAATAATGTTGAGTCCATGGATTATACGCACTCTCACCCTTCCACCATTGCTAGCCTCTCTAGTACCGTGCAACTTTCACCAGTACCATACACCCTTCCTCAAAACAGCCACCATACCTACCTATTATGGCATTTCCATAGCCATTCCGAGATATATTTCCATGCAACTTTCCACCGTTCCATTTATCATGACATGCTCCATCATTGTCATATTGCTTTGCATGATCATGTAGTTGACATCGTATTTGTGGCAAAGCCACCGTTCATAATTTTTCATACATGTCACTCTTGAATCATTGCACATCCCGGCACACCGCCGAAGGCATTCACATAGAGTCATATTTTGTTCAAAGTATTGAGTTGTAATTCTTGAGTTGTAAGTAAATAAAAGTGTGATGATCTTCATAATTAGAGCATTGCCCCAGTGAGGAAAGGATGATGGAGACTATGACTCCCCTACAAGTCGGGATGAGACTCTGGACTAGAAAAAAGAGGCCATAAAAAAGGAGAAAAGGCCGAAATGAAAAAATGAGAGAAAAAGAGAGAGGGGGCAATGCTACTATCCTTTTTACGCACTGATGCTTCAAAGTAGCACCATGATCTTCATGATAGAGAGTCTCCTATGTTGTCACTTTCATATACTAGTGGGAATTTTTCATTATAGAACTTGGCTTGTATATTCCAATGATGGACTTCCTCAAAGTGCCCTAGGTCTTCACGAGCAAGCAAGTTGGATGCACACCCACTTAGTTTCCTTTGTTGAGCTTTCATACACTTATAGCTCTAGTGCATCCATTGCATGGCAATCCCTACTCACTCACATTGATATCTATTGATGGGCATCTCCATAGCCCGTTGATACGCCTAGTTGATGTGACTCTATCTTCTCCTTTTTGTCTTCTCCACAACCACCATTCTGTTCCACCTGTAGTGTTATGTGCATGGCTCACGCTCATGTATTGCGTGAAGATTGAAAAAGTTTGAGAACATCAAAAGTATGAAACAATTGATTGGCTTGTCATCGGGGTTGTGCATGATTAAATACTTTGTGTGATGAAGATAGAGCATAACCACACTATATGATTTTGTAGGGATAGCTTTCTTTGGCCATGTTATTTTGAGAAGACATGATTGCTCTGTTAGTATACTTGAAGTATTATTATTTTTATGTCAATATTAAACTTTTGTCTTGAATCTTTCGGATCTAAACATTCATGCCACAATAAAGAAAATTACATTGATAAATATCTTAGGTAGCATTCCATAACAAAAATTCTGTTTTTATCATTTACCTACTCGAGGACGAGCAGGAATTAAGCTTGGGGATGCTTGATACGTCTCCAACATATCTATAATATTTTATTGTTCCATGCTATTATATTATTTGTTTTGGATGTTTAATGGGCTTTAATAAGCTCTTTTATATTATTTTTGGGACTAAACAATTACCCGAACGCCCAGTGCCAGTTTCTGTTTTTTGCCTATTTTAGAGTTTTGCGGAAAAGGAATACCAAACGGAGTCCAAATGGAATGAAACCTTCGCGATGATCTTTCTTGGACCGAAAGCAAACCAGAAGACTTGGAGTTGAAGTCGAAAACGCAACGAGGCGTCCACGAGGCAGGAGGGTGCGCCTAGGGGGGTAGGCGCGCCCCCACCCTCGTTGGCCCCTCGTAGCTCCACCGACCTAGTTCTTTCGCCTATGTATACTCTTGTACCCTAAAAACATCAGAGAGAGCAACGAAACCACTTTTCCACCGCTGCAACCTTTTGTACCCGTGAGATCCCATCTTGGGGCCTTTTTTGGCGATCTGCCGGAGGGGGAATCGATCATGGAGGGCTTCTACATCAACACCATCACCTCTCCGATGAAGCGTGAGTAGTTTACCACAGACCTTCGGGTCCATAGTTATTATCTAGATGGCTTCTTCTCTCTCTTTGATTCTCAGTACAAAGTTCTCCTCGATGTTCTTGGAGATCTATTCGATATAATATTCTTTTGCGGTGTGTTTGCCGAGATTCGATGAATTGTGGATTTATGAACCAGATTATATATGAATATTATTTGGTTCTTCCCTGAATTCTTATATGTATGATTTTATACCTTTACAAGTCTCTTCGAATTATCGGTTTAGTTTGGCCTACTAGATTGATCTTTCTTGCCATGGGAGAAGTGCTTAGCTTTGGGTTCAATATTGCGGTGTCCTTTCCCAGTGACAGTAGGGGCAGCAAGGCACATATTGTATTGTTGCCATCGAGGAAAAAAGATGGGGTTTATATCATATTTCTTGAGTTTATCCCTCTACATCATGTTGTCTTGCTTAATGCGTTACTCCGTTCTTATGAACTTAATACTCTAGATGCATGCTGGATAGCGGTTGATGTGTGGAGTAATAGTAGTAGATGCAGGCAGGAGTCGGTCTACTTGACACCGACGTGATGCCTATGTTCATGATCATTGCCCTAGATGTCATCATAATTATGCACTTTTCTATCAATTGCCCGGCAATAATTTGTTCACCCATCATAATACATGCTGCCTCAAGAGAAGCCACTAGTGAAACCTATGGGCCCTGGGTCTCTTTGCCATTATATTAAGTCTCTTTTCCATATTGTTGAATCTCGTTTACTATTTTGCAATCTTTACTTTCCAATCTATACATAAAAAATACCAAAAATATTTACTTTATTATCTCTATTAGATTTCACTTTTTTGAGTGACCGTGAAGGGATTGACAACCACTTTATCGCGTTGGTTGCAAGTTCTCGATTGTTTGTGCAGGTATTCAGTGACTTGTGTGTCATCTCCTATTGGATTGATACCTTTGTTCTCAAAACTGAGGGAAATACTTATGCTACTTTGCTGCATCACCCTTTCCTCTTCAAGGGAAAACAAATGCAAGCTCAAGAGGTAGCAGGGACTCCTGTATGCGTGGATGGCAAGTATAGGTGTCCGGATATGTTATTTCCTTTCTGTTAAACCGACTTTGTACAATCCTAAGCCCTCCGGTGTCTATATAGACCGGAAGGTTAGATCGAAGGCAGGCTCATAACATTGATAGGCTAGCCAAGCTAGGGTTTAGCCAATACGGTCTCGTGGTAGATCAACTCTTGTAACCCCTATACCCTTCGAATATAATCAAGCAGGAGTAGGGTTTTACCTCCATTAAGAGGGGCTAAACCTGGGAAAACACTGTGTTCTTTGTCCATTGTTACCATTGGTCCTTAGACATACAACTTGGGGCCCCCTACCCGATATCTGCCAGTTTTGACACCGACATTGGTGCTTTCATTGAGAGCTCTGTTGTGTCGTCGACAGAAGGATTGACGACTCGCATCTTCATCAACAATGATGCTGCGTCCAGGGAAACCTTTCTCCTTGGACAAGTCTTTGTGTTCGGTGGCTTCGTGCTTCTCGCCAACTTGATCGGCCGCCTTGAGCAAGTTGACAGTTATGCCCCCGGCCACCAGATCAGGTTTCGAAACCTGAACTATGTCACTAACATCCAAGGAGATCCAATCTTCGAGGGGTTCGTGGCCTTGGCTGCTGCTCTGTGCACCCATGAAGAAGGCTCTTCGGATCAAACGTTAGATCCCGTTCAAGGGTCCACACTCACACCTGCCCCGGCCTTAGATCCAAGGCGGGTCGTAACATCCGAAGACGAGGGAGTTAGCCCCACCAGACTCTCTTCCATCATGGAGCTCCCGATCAAAGACCCAGATGCAATCTTGGACTTGGCTCTTGGCAACCATTTCGAACTGTCGAGGTCTATGCTCATTGGTTCTGATCAGGTGTCCCATGCTGAACTCAGCCCTACAGATCCACAGTTTCCAGTCCAACTTTCGCTCCTAGACGAAACATTGGGATTGATGCAGTCTCTCGCCATCATTGGGGCTTTACCTCCAAACTATACCCAGCTCGGGCTGGGGGCTGAGAGCGGGGAATTTTATGCCCCACCCACCACCCACTTAATAGCCACTGTCAAAGATTTTACCGACATGTTGGACTACGCATCTAAAGACATTGACGGTATGGACGATGATGCAGACGCCGAACCAAACCAACTCCCACCCATCATGGGGCGTTGGACAGGAACTTCAACCTATGATGTATACATGGTGTACACTCTTGATAAAAAGGACGATGAGGAAATCAGAACCCCGATGAGGACAAACCCGTCGATAAACCACCAAAGCAATGATGCCAATGGCGCCGCTCACGATCGCATCGGGCGAAGGATAGTAATACCGGCACCGGAGACAATGAGACTTTGGATGATGCCGAAGATCCTGAACACCCCATCGAGCCCACATCCGAACAGGATGAAATGGAAGATGGTCAGTATAGCCCCGAACACGCCGATCACGAATATTCGAAAGACAACAACTATATGCCAGAACCCAAAGAAGAGGTTAGCCTCGGTGACGAAGATTTTACCGTCCCAGAGGAACCGCTCGAACAAGAACGCTTCAAGCGATAGCTCATCGCCACAGTGTGAAGCCTGAAAAAGAAACAGCAGTAGCTCAAAGCTGAACATGATACGCTCAATGAAAGGTGGACTAAGGTCCTGGCCGCCGAGTACGTCCACGAGCGACATACAAAAAGTTACCCCAAGCACAATCTACTGCCACAATTCGACGACGAAGCCCTTGAGCTAATACTGCCGAAATACAATCAGGCAGATCAACCAGACCGACCACCACGTGGAC
>NC_057807.1:79730145-79755281 GCF_018294505.1 Triticum aestivum | reverse complement strand
GGCAGGGAGATGACATCTGCGGGATACACATATGACTGCAACATGACCTAGCCAATAAAGCTAGCCAGACTAGATCAATCTACCGATCAAGAGGCCATGCCCTAGCGCGAGATAATGGCTATGAAGCCCGGCGTGACGACCATTAGTATATTCGGGATCAGAACTGAAATTAGATGTCACCCGACCTCCGCCGCGACATTGCGCAATACGGAGGGGTTGCACACCCTTTATGCTTCACCGATGCGGTAATGCAGCACCAATTTCTGGAAGGGTTTAAACCCGTAAACATCAAACAGTATGACGGAACGACGGATCCGACTGTCTAAATTGAAGATTTTCTTATCCACATTCACATGGCTCATGGAGATGACCTCCATGCCATTAAATATCTTCCTCTAAAGCTGAAAGGACCAGCGCGGCACTGGCTGAACAGCCTCCCAGAAAACTCCATTGTAACCTGGGAAGATTTGGAAGATGCTTTTCGGGCCAACTTTCACGGCACTTATGTCCGACCACTGGATGCTGACGACTTGAGTCACATAATCCAGCAACCAGGCGAATCAACTCACAAACTTTGGAATCGGTTCCTAATTAAGAAGAACCAGATAGTGGATTGTCCGGACGCCGAAGCCTTAACGGCCTTCAAACACAGGACGAATGGCTCGCCCGACAACTCGGGTAGGAAAAGCCGAAGACTATGGCAGCCTTAACTGCACCAATGACCCACTTCTGTGCGGGTGAGGATAGCTGGTTGGCTCGTAGAAGCAACAGCTCAGGCGACCCCGACACTTCTGAGGCCAGGGATGGCAATGGTAAACCTTGCCGCAATAAAAATAAACATCGGAACAACAACGACAATGCAGACGATACGGCAGTCAATGCCGGATTTAGTATCCCTAAATCCGGTCAGCGGAAGAAACCTTTCAAAGGCAACAGGGACGGTCCATCTAGCTTGGATAAAATCCTTGAGAGGCCCTGTTAGATTCACGGCACACCCGATAAGCCTCCTAACCACACCAACATGAATTGTTGGGTTTTCAAATAGGCCGGTAAGATAAATACCGAACATAAGGGAAAGGGACCTCCAAGTGAAGATGATGATGAGCCTCATCAGCCGAATACCAGGGGTGAGAATCAGTTTCCCCCCGAGGTAAAAATAGTGAACATGATCTATGTCACTCACATCCCCAAAAGGGAGCGCAAGCATGCACTAAGGGACATCTATGTTGTAGAGCCTGTCGCCCCAAAGATTAACCCATGGCCAGCCTGTCCGATCACTTTCGACCACAGGGATCACCCAACCAATATCCGTCACGGGGGTTCGGCCGCCCTGGTGCTTTATCCAATTATCGACGGATACCATCTCACTAGAGTCCTTATGGACGGGGGCAGCAGTCTCAACTTGATCTATCAAGACACTGTCCACAAGATGGGCATCGACCCATCAAGAATCAAGCCTAGTAACACTACCTTTAAAGGTGTGATACCGGGTGTGGAGGCCTGTTGCACGGGCTCACTAACACTAAAGGTAGTATTCGGCTCCCCAGACAACTTTCGTAGCGAAGAGTTAATCTTTGACATCGTCCCTTTTCGTAGTGGCTATCACACACTGCTCGGACGAACTGCTTTCGCTCGCTTTAATGCAGTCCTGCATTATGCTTACTTGAAGCTTAAGATGTCTGGACCTCGTGGCGTTATTATAGTCAATGGAAATATGGAGTGCTCTCTCCGTACTAAAGAGCACACCGTGGCCCTTGCAGCCAAGGTGTACGGTGGCCTTGTCAAGCCGAATAGTTCGCCGGACAATAAATCCAATGACGTGTCTAAACGAGTCTAGTACGCCCATAATGGCGATAAATCAACGGATCTGGACCTTGATTAGCAGTTTGGCCTCCGCCGACTACCCCATAAGGTTGCGGCTTACGTACCGCGTGTACATAACTTTGCGCTAAAAATACCTTGGGCAGCGCTGGAGGCACACTGTGGAAACGGTCCATAGTACAGTTCGGCCCCAATGGACTGCATATACCTTTTTTTTCATTACACGTTCATTAAGAGCCCTCCTTGCTTGGTTGTTTCAGGAGATCCTTTTAAGGTCAACATCTCCCAACCATCAAACACTGCTACCAAAGGACTTATTACTAAGGAGAAACGGCGCAGACGTGTGACGGGGCATCACTAGAGTTTTTGAACTATTATTTTTAGGCCCTATGTTAGACTTTCCCTTATGTTGAAATTTTTTTTGGGGCATGTAACATGACTATTCATTTCCTGTTGAAACATGCCTTGGCGTATTAATAAGGATATAAAGGAAGCAGATGATCACCACCTTTTTGATTGGGCTCTTATATTATCTTTTCATCCGTATTCCTTCCTTGTTTTCGACTGACATACATGCTTCGGCACGGCCTTCATACCAGGGGCTGTATTTGGCCCCGCAAACTCTTATGTCCGAACACCTATAGGGAACTCTTTGCCATCCCGGATATTGCATTATGCATCGACTCCGTATCATTTCTTTGGTCTATAGTTGGGTTGCCCGACTCCTGTGCTTACCACCTTACGTTCCACAAGTTCGGCTAATGTAGTAAAGGGAGAACTACTACGATTGTACTTCTAGTTCGTCCAGTTACGTACCTCAGTAGAGAAAGCCGAAAATTGACTGTCATGATATGTGAGAGCGGGTCAGCGTTCCGGTGACTTAGTGTTATACTACAAATCATTCGTGATTTATGCCGTGTTATACGAGGGGCTGGGCTTCGACCAAGCCACGTTGCAAAGGAACCGTACTCTGGATTGCCATTCACACAACAAGGGGCTAGTACTTAGCCCCACTCATGGACTCTTATGGCTAAGTGAAATTGATAAAACCGCATAGTCTGATTGCCTAGTTCACCTCATAAGACGCCTCCTACATCGTACCAAAGTGTAGTCATGCGTTCCCGAACAGCCCTGTAATATTTACATGGGCGCATAAGCCAACGACTAGTAAACTTTCAAACTTATAAACGACCAAACAGGAGGGTAAACTAATTATAAAGTGCAAGCATAAGTATTTTACACCATGAGTTCATCACATGACTATTACAAACCGGACTCTACTAATCAAATATTGTGTCCTTTGAGCTCTGGCCCTCTACAATGCAGGCTCACTCGAGGACCTCGTTGAAGTACTTCTCCGGCCGTCGGTGACCCTTGCCTTCACGCAGTCCTACGGTGGCAATATCGGTGGCCTTCATCTTCGCCCATTGTACCTTGACTCGGGTGAAGGCCATCCGGACACCTTCTATGTAGACCGACCGCTTGATGGCGTCCAACCGAAGGCACGCCACAACCAGCCGCTTCACAAGTCCGAAGTAGGTGCTTTGTATGGGCTCGGCTGGCCAAAGGTAGACTATCACGTCCTTCATAGCCAGTCTAGCCACTGTGTGCAGCTCCGTCAGCTGCTTCAACTGATTGCTGAGGGGCGCCGGATACTCTCGTGCAAGGTATTACGACCTGAATAGCTTCTCTGTGGAACGCCCCTCTTTGGCGCGAAAGAATTTGGCGGCGTTAGCAATGCTCCTCGGTAGATCTGCAAATGCGCCTAGAGAAATCCAAACCCGGGTCAGCAAAATGTATCTCTTCCTTGTAAATTTACTCTACATAAGAAAGGCCTTACCAGCCGCTATTTGTCTCGCCTCTTGGATCTCCTGGCGAGCGCCCTGGGCCTCAACCTGTGCTTCTTTCGCGCTTTCCAGCGCTTTGGTGAGCTCGGAGGCTTGTTCCGAACTCTTCCGCTCCAAGGACTCCCACTTGGTGATGGCGTCCTTGAGCTCCTGTTCGACCTCCCCCACTCGCGCCTCATGTCTTCGGTGGGTGGTTTGCTCCACCTCTAAATCCTTGGCCGCTTTGTCAGCGGCCGCCTTGCTTAGCTCCGCCTCCTTCTTGGCTTGGGCGAGGGCACTCTTGAGGGACTCGACCTCGGTTGTGCCAACTGTGAGCATAGTCATAACATTTAGACAGTTTAAAAGATTAAACACATATCATTTTCGGGTATGTAGTAGTGCCGCATACCTTGGGTTTCATTAAACCGCTTGTTGGTGCAGTCAAGTTCCTCATCGGATAGCCGAAGCTCCCGATTGAGCTCGTCAACCTCTGCGGCCTGGGCAGTACCCACCAGCATAGAAGCCTGTCCAATAACATAGTATGATACATTATCAATTTGTTTTTGATCCTCTATCCGGATTGTTCTAATCCGGTCAGAGTCTCAGGGGCTACTGTCTATACACAGGTTCAGCCTTATGTATATATACACACACAAAAAGCTTGTAAAGAGAATTAGATTGCATACCTCAAAGCCCGTTAGTAGGCTGTTGAAGGCTTCGGTCAGTCCGCTCTTCGCGAACCAAACCTTTTCCATAACCGCACCCATCAGGGTGCGGTGTTCCCCCATGATGGATGCACGTCGTAGTGCTTCCTGCAGAGTGTCAGCGGCTTATGTCTACTACACAACCTTCTTCTTGTAGACGTTGTTGGGCCTCCAAGTTTAGAGGTTTGTAGGACGGTAGCAAATTTCCCTGAAGTGGAATACCTAAGGTTTATCAATCCGTGGGAGGCGTAGGATGAAGATGGTCTCTCTCAAACAACCCTGCAACCAAATAACAAAGAGTCTCTTGTGTCCCCAACACACCCAATACAATAGTAAATTGTATAGGTGCACTAGTTCGGTGAAGAGGTGGTGATACAAGTGCAATATGGATGGTAGATATAGGTTTTTGTAATCTGAAATTATAAAAACAGCAAGGTAACAAGTAACAAAAGTGCGCGAAAACAGTATTCGAATGCTTCAAAACAAGGCCTAGGGTTCATACTTTCACTAGTGCAAGTTCTGTCAATAATAATAACATAATCAAATCATATAACTATCCCTCAATGTGCAACAAAGAGTCACTCCAAAGTCACTAATAGCAGAGAACAAACAAAGAAATTATTGTAGGGTACGAAACCACCTCAAAGTTATTCTTTCCGATCAATCCATTGGGTTATTCCTATAAGTGTCACAAACAGCCCTAGAGTTCGTAGTAAAATAACACCTTAAGACACAAATCAACCAAAACCATAATGCCACCTAGATACTCCAATGCCACCTCAAGTATTCGTGGGTATGATTATACGATATGCATCACACAATCTCAGATTCATCTATTCAAACCAACACAAAGAACTTCAAAGAGTGCCCTAAATTTTCTACCAGAGAGTCAAGATGAAAACGTGTGCCAACCCCTATGCATAGATTCCCAAGGTCACGGAACTCGCAAGTTGATCACCAAAACATACATCAAGTGAATCAATAGAATACCCCATTGTCACCACGGGTATCCCACGCAAGACATACATCAAGTGTTCTCAAATCCTTAAAGACTCAATCCGATAAGATAACTTCAAAGGGAAAACTCAATCCATTACAAGAAGTAGAGGGGAAGAAACATCATAAGATCCAAATATAATAGCAAAGCTCGCGATACATCAAGATCGTGCCATATCAAGAATATGAGAGAGAGAGATCAAACACATAGCTACCCGTACATACCCTCAGCCCCGAGGGTGAACTACTACCTCCTTGTCATGGAGAGCGCCGGGATGATGAAGATGGCCACCGATGATGGATCCCCCTCCAGCAGGGTGCCGGAACAGGGTCCCGAGAGGATTTTCGTGGCTACAGAGGCTTGCGGCGGCGGAACTCCCGATCTAGGTTATTTTCTGGAGGTTTGGGGATTTATAGGACAGGTTGGCATCGAGAACAAGTCAGGGGGCCCCACGGAGAGTCCACGAGGCACAGGGGCATGCCCTAGGGGGTGGGGGCGCCCTCCACCCTCATGGGGCCCACAGGACTCCCCTCTGATAACATTTCATGCCAGTATTTTTTATATATTCAGAAAAAATCTCCATTGATTTTCAGCGCATTCCGAGAACTTTTATTTCTGCACAAAAAACAACACCACGGTAGTTTTGCTGAAAACAACGTTAGTCTGGGTTAGTTCTAACCAAATCATACCAAAATCATGCAAAAATATTATAAACATGGCATGAATACATCAAAAATTATAGATACATTCAAGACGTATCAGCATCCCCAAGCTTAATTCCTGCTCGTCCTCTAGTAGGTAAATGATAAAAACGGAATTTTTGATGTGGAATGCTACCTAACATATTTATCAATGTAATCTTCTTTATTGTGGCAAGAATATTCAGATCCATAAGATTCAAAACAAAAGTTTAATATTGACATAAAAACAATAATACTTCAAGCATACTAACAAAGTAATCATGTCTTCTCAAAATAACATGGCCAAAGAAAGCTATGCCTACAAAATCATATAGTCTAGCTATGCTCTATCTTCATCACACAAAATATTAAATCATGCACAACCCCGGTTTCAACCAAGCAATTATTTCATTCTTTAGTATTCTCAAAAAATTTCAACTTTCACGCAATACATGAGCGTGAGCCATGGACATAGCACTATGGGTGGAATAGAATGGTGGTTGTGGAGAAGACAAAAAGGAGGAAGATAGTCTCACATCAACTAGGCATATCAACGGGCTATGGAGATGCCCATCAACAGATATCAATGTGAGTGAGTAGGGATTGCCATGCAACGGATGCACTAGAGATATAAGTGTATGAAAGCTCAACAAAAGAAACTAAGTGGGTGTGCATCCAACTTGCTTTCTCACGAAGACCTAGGGCACTTTAAGGAAGCCCATCATTGGAATATACAAGCCAAGTTCTATAATGAAAAATTCCCACTAGTATATGAAAGTGACAACATAGGAGACTCTCTATCATGAAGATCATGGTGCTACTTTGAAGCCCAGGTGTGGAAAAAGGATAGTAGCATTGCCCCTTCTCTCTTTTTCTCTCAGTTTTTTATTTGGGCCTTTTCTCCTTTTTTATGGCCTCTTTTTTTTAGTCCGGAGTCTTATCCCGACTTGTAGGGGAATCATAGTCTCCATCATCCTTTCCTCACTGGGGCAATGCTTTAATAATGAAGATCATCACACTTTTATTTACTTACAACTCAAGAATTACAACTCAATACTTAGAACAAAATATGACTCTATGTGAATGCCTTCGGCAGTGAGCCATGCACATAACACTATAGGTGGAACAGAATGGTGGTTGTGGAGAAGACAAAAAGGAGAAGATAGTCTCACATCAACTAGGCGTATCAACGGGCTATGGAGATGCCCATCAATAGATATCAATGTGAGTGAGTAGGGATTGCCATGCAACGGATGCACTAGAGCTATAAGTGTATGAAAGCTCAACAAAAGAAACTAAGTGGGTGTGCATCCAACTCGCTTGCTCACGAAGACCTAGGGCAATTTGAGGAAGCCCATCATTGGAATATACAAGCCAAGTTCTACAATGAAAAATTCCCACTAGTATATGAAAGTAACAACATAGGAGACTCTCTATCATGAAGATCATGGTGCTACTTTGAAGCACAAGTGTGGTAAAAGGATAGTAGCATTTGCCCCTTCTCTCTTTTTCTCTCATTTTTTTTGTTTTGGACCTTTCTCATTTTTTTGGCCCCTTTTTTTCTTTTATTTTTTTCTTTTTCGTCTAGAGTCTCATCCTGACTTGTGGGGGAATCATAGTCTTCATCATCCTTTCCTCACTGGGACAATGCTCTAATAATGATGATCATCACACTTTTATTTACTTACAACTCAAGAATTACAAGTCGATACTTAGAACAAAATATGACTCTATATGAATGCCTCTAGCGGTGTACCTGGATGTGCAATGATTCAACAGTGACGTATGAAAAAATTATGAACGGTGGCTTTGCCACAAATACAATGTCAACTACATGATCATGCAAAGAAATATGACAATGATGAAGCGTGTCATAATAAACAGAACGGTGGAAAGTTGCATGGCAATATATCTCGGAATGACTATGGAAATGCCATAATAGGTAGGTATGGTGGCTGTTTTGAGGAAGGCATATGGTGGGTGTATGGTACCGGCGGAAGTTGCGCGGCACAAGAGAGGCTAGCAATGGTGGAAGGGTGAGAGTGCGTATAATCCATGGACTCAACATTAGTCATAAAGAACTCACATACTTATTGCAAAAATCTATTAGTTAACAAAATGAAGTACTACGCGCATGCTCCTAGCGGAATGGTTGGTAGGAGTTAACCATCGCGCAATCCTGACCTCCACACAAAGGATGACAATCAATAAATAAATCATGCTCCAGCTTCATCACATAACGGTTCACCATACGTGCATGCTAGGGAATCACAAACTTTAACACAAGTATCTCTCAAATTCACGACTACTCCACTAACATGACTCTTAACTCTAATATCACAATCTTCATATCTCAAAACAATCATAAAGAATCAAACTTCTCATAGTATTCAATGCACTTTATATGAAAGTTTTTATTATATCCCTCTTGGATGCCTATCATATTAGGACTAAATTCATAACCAAAGCAAATTACCATGGTGTTCTAAAAGACTCTCGAAATAATATAAGTGAAGCATGAGAGTTCATCTATTTCTTCAAAGTAAAACCATCGCCGTGCTCTAAAAAGATATAAGTGAAGCACTAGAGCAAATGTCAAACTACTCCAAAAGATATAAGTGAAGATCAATGAGTAGTCGAATAATTATGCAACTATGTGAAGACTCTATAACATTTAAGAATTTCATATCTTGAGATATTATTCAAATATAAAGCAAAAAAATGGCAAGACGCTCCAAGCAAAACATATATCATGTGGTGAATAAAAATATAGCTCCAAGTAAAGTTATCGATGAACAAAGACGAAAGAGGGGATGCCTTCCGGGGCATCCCCAAGCTTAGGCTCTTGATTGTCCTTGAATATTACCTTGGGGTGCCTTGGGCATCCCCAATCTTAGGCTCTTGATTGTCCTTGAATATTACCTTGGGGTGCCTTGGGCATCCCCAAGATTAGGCTCTTGCCACTCCTTATTCCATAGTCCATGGAATCTTTACCCAAAACTTGAAAACTTCACAACACAAAACTCAACAAAAAAACTCGCAAGCTCCGTTAGTATAAGAAAATAAATCACCACTTAGGTATTGTTATGAACTCATTATAAATTCATATTGGTGTTATATCTACTGTATTCCAACTTATCCATCATTCATACCCTCCGATACTACTCATCGATTCATCAAAATAAGCAAACAACACATAGAAACAGAATCTGTCAAAAACAGAACAATCTGCAGTAATCTGTAACTCTCGAATACTTCTGTGACTCCAAAAATTCTGAAGTAAATTGGTGGGGGTGAGGAATTTGTCTATTAATCTTATGCAAACATAATCAACTTAAAATCACTCATCTGTTAAATATAACAATTATTCTCGTGATCACAAAGTTTCTGTTTTTTACAGCAAGATCACATTAATTTTCACCCAAGTCTTCCCAAAGGTTCTACTTGGAACTTTATTGAAAGAAAAGCTATAAAACACGATTACTAAAGTAGCTTAATCATGTGGACACACAAAAATAGGAAGGGTAAATATTGGGTTGTCTCCCAACAAGCGCTTTTCTTTAGTGCCTTTTTAGCTAGGCATGATGATTTCAGCGATGCTCACATAAAAGATAAAAATTGAAACATAAATAGAACATCATGAAGAATATGACTAGCACATTTAAGTCTAACCCGCTTCCTATGTATAGGGATTTTGTGAGCAAACAACTTATGGGAACAATAATCAACTAGCATAGGAAGGCAAAACAAGCATAACTTCAAAACTTTCAGCACATAGAGAGGAAACTTGATATTATTGCAATTCCTACAAGCATATGTTCCTCCCTCATAGTAATTTTTAGTAGCATACATGCCATCACATAAAGCATTATTTTCATGAGCCACAAGCATAGAAGTTTTATTACTCTCCACATAAGCAAATTTCTTCTCATGAATAGTAGTGGGAGCAAACTCAACAAAATAACTATCACGTGAGGCATAATCCAATTGAAAATTAAAATCAAGATGACAAGTTTCATGGTTATACTTGTTCTTTATAGCATACATGCCATCACGATAATCATCATAGATAGCAACTTTGTTCTCATAATCAATTGGAACCTCTTCTGAAGTAGTGGATTCATCACTACATAAAGTCATGACCTCTCCAAATCCACTTTCATAATTATCACAATAAGATTCAACACCCTCCAAAATAGTGGATCATTACTTCCTAAAGTTGACACTCTTCCAAACCCACTTTCATCAATATAATCATCATAAATAGGAGGCATGCTTTCATCATAATAAATATTCTCATCAAAACTTGGGGGACTAAAAATATCATCTTCATCAAACATAGCATCCCCAAGCTTGTAGCTTTGCATATCATTAGCATCATCAATATTCAAAGAATTCATACTAACAACATTGCAATCATGCTCATCATTCAAAGATCTAGTGCCAAACATTTTAATGCATTCTTCTTCTAACACTTTGGCACAATTTTTCTTTCCATCATTTTCACGAAAGACATTAAAAAGATGAAGCATATCAGCACCCTCAATTCCATTTTTTGTAGTTTTGTTTTATAAAGTAAACTAGTGATAAAACAAGAAACAAAAAAGATTTGATTGCAAGATCTAAAGATATACCTTGAAGCACTAACCTCCCCGGCAATGGCGCCAGAAAAGAGCTTGATGTCTACTACGCAACCTTCCTCTTGTAGACGTTGTTGGGCCTCCAAGTGCGGAGGTTTGTAGGACAGTAGCAAATTTCCCTCAAGTGGATGACCTGAGGTTTATCAATCCATGGGAGGCATAGGATGAATAAAGTCTCTCTCAAACAACCCTGCAACCAAATAACAAAGAGTCTCTTGTGTCCCCAACACACCCAATACAATAGTAAACTGTATAGGTGCACTAGTTCGGCAAAGAAATGGTGATACAAGTGCAATATGGATAGAAGATATAGGTTTTTGCAATCTGAAATTATAAAAACAGCAAGGTAACAAGTAACAAAAGTGAGCGAAAACAGTATTCCAATGCTTCGAAACAAGGCCTAGGGTTCATACTTTCACTAGTGCAAGTTCTGTCAACAATAATAACATAATCGGACCATATAACTATCCCTCAATGTGCAACAAAGAGTCACTCCAAAGTCACTAATAGCGGAGAACAAACAAAGAGATTATTGTAGGGTACGAAACCACCTCAAAGTTATTCTTTCCGATCAATCCATTGGGCTATTCCTATAAGTGTCACAAACAGCCCTAGAGTTCGTAGTAAAATAACACCTTAAGACACAAATCAACCAAAACCCTAATGTCAACTAGATACTCCAATGTCACCTCAAGTATTCGTGGGTATGATTATACAATATGCATCACACAATCTCAGATTCATCTATTCAAACCAACACAAAGAACTTCAAAGAGTGCCCCAAATTTTCTACCAGAGAGTCAAGAAAAAAACGTGTGCCAACCCCTATGCATAGATTCCCAAGTTCACGGAACCCGCAAGTTGATCACCAAAACATACATCAAGTGAATCAATAGAATACCCCACTGTCACCACGGGTATCCCACGCAAGACATACATCAAGTGTTCTCAAATCCTTAAAGACTCAATCCGATAAGATAACTTCAAAGGGAAAACTCAATCCATTACAAGAAGTAGAGGGGGACAAACATCATAAGATCCAACTATAATAGCAAAGCTCGCGATACATCAAGATCGTTCCATATCAAGAACATGAGAGAGAGAGAGAGATCAAACACGTAGCTACTGGTACATACCCTCAGCCCCGAGGGTGAACTACTCCCTCCTCGTCATGGAGAGCGCCGGGATGATGAAGATGGCCACCGGTGATGGATCCCCCCTCCGATAGGGTGCCGGAACAGGGTCCAGAGAGATTTTTCATTACTACAGAGGCTTGCGGCTACGGAACTCCTAATCTAGGTTCTTTTCTGGAGGTTTGGGGATTTATAGGAGAGGTTGGCGATGAGAACAAGTCAGGGGGGCCAAAGGAGAGTCCACGAGGCACAGGGCGCGCCCCAGGGGGGTGGGCGCCCTCCACCCTCGTGGGGCCCACGGGACTCCCCTTCGATAACTTTTCGTTCCAGTATTTTTTATATTTTCCAAAAAAAATCTCCGTTGATTTTCAGCGCATTCCGAGAACTTTTATTTCTGCACAAAAAACAACACCATGGTAGTTTTGCTGAAAACAGCGTCAGTCCGGGTTAGTTCTAACAATATCATACCAAAATTATGTAAAAATATTATAAACATGGCATGAATACATCAAAAATTATAGATATGTTGGAGACGTATCAGCGGCCTCCGGATTGATAGAGGCCGTTGATGGAGCTCTGCTCCTCCCCCCTCTTTCGAAGGGGGATGTTGGTCCGAACCCGGAGTCATAATGGTCTCCGGGACGGTGTTAGGCGAGGGCCCAGACTGTACAGGCCCCCCACCCTCGATGGTCATGCGGGTCGTCGTGCCCCGCTCTACAGCGTCTGAGGTGTTATCCTCGGGCGCCTTTTGGACGGCCTCGTCCGCTCCTCCTCGGCCAGGAGATGTCCTTTGGGATGACACCTCAGTGTCCTCCATGGCAAGGGGGAGAAAGCGTGCAATGGACTGTCACTCTCCACCTCTTCAGGTGCCAGAGAGTTCCCCTTCGAAGAAGAAGGAATCAGGATCTTGCGCGGAGGGATGAAAGGCAAAGAAAAGACTCGATTTATATAACAAAGGCAGATTAAGCGTTAACTGAACAAGTAAGTTTTCTATACTAACGTTTCAGCCAGGGGCTTCTCCCTTTGGATCCTCTTCGGGTTGTGTTCAGACTCTGAGTCCGAACTATCCGAGAGGACTACCATCCCCTTCTTCGACGTCGCTCCCTCCAGGTTCTCAGAGGCTGTCCTCTTTCCCCTCCTCATCTTGAGTGGGGAGTCACTCTCAACTTCCTCCTCCTCCTCTTTGTCCTTGTCTTCCTCGTGAGAGGAGACGGCCTCGATCTCTCCGGACACTACGTCCGAAAGGCCTTTGCAGCGAGGCCCATCCTTGAGCCCCTTGCCCTTCTTCTTGATTTTCTTCTCCGGTGCCTGATAAGGCGCCGGGACCAGCATCTCCTCCAGCTGAGGAGTGACTGGGTCTTCGGGCAATAGTGCCGGACTCTTAATCCGCTCCGATTTCTTGGTCCAGCCCTACAAAAAGGTGGGATGATGAGTTTTGTATTGATCGAATACATAAACTAAGGCATCGCTTCGGAAAGTTAAACACTTACCGGAGAGGCCGGATTCTCGACGTCAAGACCAATATCTTCGGTCTCCATGGGTGAGCTCTTCTGGGCCTTGAATAACAGCTTCCACGTTCCCTCATGCGTCATGCCAAGGAAATACTGTAGGGTTCGTGGCTCCTCCGGATTGAACTCCCACATGGGGGAAGCCCGACGTTGGCAGGGGAGGATGCAGCGGAAGAGCATAATCTGAACTATGTTGGTTAGACTAACGTTTTAGCTCAGCACGTTGGTGATCCGCGTCTTCAGCGTTTGCACCTTCATCTGGGACCCCAGTCTGGGCCCTTTGCGATCCAGGACGCGAGCCTCGTGGGGGTCCGGATCTGAACTCCAGAATCGCCGCCCAGTTGTGGCGGCGCGGCTCGGTGATGTAGAACCATTCTTGTTGCCAGACCTTGACGGTCTCGACAAAGGCCCCCTTGGGCCATGTGGCGTTGGGCAGCTTGCTTATCATGGCCCCGCCATAGTCCGCCTGCTGCCAGTCGACCAACTTAGGCTTCCCATTGAAAATCTTCATCCATAGGCCAAAGTGTGGGCAGATGTGGAGAAGAGCCTCACACACGACGATAAACGCCGAGATGTGAAGGAAAGAGTTCGGGGCTAGATCGTGGAAATCTAGACCGTAGTAGAACATAAGTCCATGGACGAATGCGTGGATGGGAAAACCTAACCCTCTAAGGAAATGAGGAAGGAAGATGACCCGTTCGCCAGGCTCCGGAGTGGGAATGATCTGACCCTTAGGGGGGATCCTGTGCGCGATGGTGGTGGCGAGGTATCCCGCACTCCGGAGTTCCTTTACCTCCTCCTCCATGATGGAGGAGGCCTCCCACTTGCCTTTGGAACCGGATTCGACCATGGTCGGAGGAGGTAGTGGTGGTGGTGAGAAAGACATAAACTTTTCGGGCGCTGAGAGCTTGGGAGATTGGAAGGCATAGGAGACTGGAAGGCGTGGGGGGGAAGAGAAATCCATTGCCCTCTTATAGGCGGTAAAATGCCGACCGTCCCCCACTTGCGCCTTGAAGCTCGCCTATTCCTAGTAAAAGTGTGCGCCATAAACGGTTGGATTACCCAAATTCTATTGATGTGCAATCCCGTATTAAGTGGGCATGATCTATGTTTTGATAGGACGGGCCAACGGGGTTTGGCCTCGTAACACGGAACGCGTGGTGTGAAAATAGTTTAAAACATCGAAGGGTCAAGTCTGACGCTTCACCAAAAAAAGTTGTCAGTAAAAGACACTATTCTTATTTTTCATATATCCCGCCTTTGCAGCTAAGGGTTGTGTTAACTATGCAATGCTGGATACAATTCTCCTATGGAGGAAAGCCAATGTGTATTATTCAAGGAACCCGTCTTGCAATGCCAAAGATAATCCGCATGCCGAACACGTCGTCATTGAAGACTGGTTCAGGGGCTACTGTGGGAGTCCTTGACTAGGGGGTCCTCAGGCGTCCAGTCTATTGGATATGGGACGGACTAATGGGCCGTCAAGATACAAGACAGAAGATCACCTCTCATGTCCGGTAGGGACTCCTGTATGCGTGGATGGCAAGTATAGGTGTCCGGATATGTTACTTCCTTTCTGTTAAACCGACTTTGTACAACCTAAGCCCCTCCGGTGTCTATATAAACCGGAGGGTTAGATCGAAGGCAGGATGATAACATTGATAGGCTAGCCAAGCTAGGGTTTAGCCACTATGGTCTCGTGGTAGATCAACTCTTGTAACCCCTATACCCTTCGAATATAATCAAGCAGGAGTAGGGTTTTACCTCCATTAAGAGGGCCTGAACCTGGGTAAACACTGTGTTCTTTGTCCATTGTTACCATCGGTCCTCAGACGTACAACTTGAGCCCCCCTTGAGGGAGTCCTAGATTAGGGGGTATCCGGACAGCCGGACTATGTACAACGTCCAGACTATTGAAGCGTGAAGATACAAGACTCAAGACTTCGGCCCATGTCCGGATGGGACTCTCCTTTGCGTGGAAGGCAAGCTTGGCGATCCGGATATTATATTTCCTTCCTTGTAACCGACTCCATGTAAACCCTAGCCCTCTCTGGTGTCTATATAAACCGGAGAGGTTGGTCCTTAGAAGGCCGATCACAATTACAATCATACCATCATAGGCTACCTCTTAGGGTTTAGCCTCTATGATCTCGTGGTAGATCTACTTTTGTACTACCCATATCATCAATATTAATCAAGCAGGAAGTAGGGTTTTACCTCCATCGAGAGGGCCCGAACCTGGGTAAACATCTGTGTCCCTTGCTTCCTTTTACCATCAGCCTTGACGCACAGATCGGGAGCCCCTACCCGAGATCTGCCGGTTTTGACACCGACATTGGTGCTTTCATTGAGAGTTCCTCTGTGTCGTTGCTGTCAGGCTTTATGGCTCCTTCAATCATCACCAACAACGCTGTCCAGGGCGAGGCTTTCCTCCCCGAACAGATCTTCGTGTTCGGCGGCTTCGCACTGCGGGCCAATTTGCTTGGCCATCTGGAGCAGATCAACAGCTATGCCCCTGGCCATCAAATCAGGTTCGGAAACCTGAACTACACGGCGGATATCCGCGGAGACCTGATCTTCGATGGATTCAGGCCAGCCCCAGGACCGCCGAACAGTCACGATTAGCATGGCCTAGACCTGCTGTCGGATGATGCTTGGGATATCACCCCGGCAGAAGCCTTAGACTTAAATCCGGGGCAGATTGCGTTGCCCAAGGACGGAGGGCTGGACCCCGCCCCGTATGTCGTACCCTCATCGGAGATGGAGCCGAACACAGGCCTCACTCTTGAGGGAGCCTGTGACTCCGGACCCCCAGATTCATATCCAGATGTAGGCTCCAGACTGCGTGCCCCCGAGCCCGACGATCCTGGTTGGGCTCCAGTGATGGAGTTCACCGCGGCGGACGTCTTTCAGCACTCGCCCTTTGGCGACATGTTGGACTTATTGAAGTCTCTCTCTTTGTCAGGAGACTCCGGGCCGAACTAAGTCCGGCTTGAGTGGGAAGCAGACAATAACGGAATTCGTTGCCCACCCACCACCCACTTCATTGCCACGATCGATGATCTAACCGACGTACTTGACTTCGACTCCAAAGACATCGACGATATGGACGACGATGTAGGAGAATTACAGGAGCCACTGCTCATCGGGCGGTGGACGGCCACCTCCTCATACGATATATACATGGTGGAAACTCCGAAGGAAACAAATGGTGATGAGGCAATGGAGGATAACCCCTCGGGAAGAAACACAAAGCATGGGCGTCGTTGGCGCCGCTCCAAGCCCCACCACAGCAATACCGGCCCCGGAGAAGAAAATAATCCGGATGGCGCCGAAGAAGAATATGACCCTGACCAACCCGCCTTCGAGCAGGCCGAACAAGAAGATGAGCAGAACAGCCCAGAAGAACAGGCGACGGACGCATACCCAGAGGAGGACAACTACATGCCCCCCTCCGAAGACGAGATTAGCCTCGGCGACGACGAATTCGGCGTGCCTGAGGATCCCGTAGAGCAGGAGCTCTTCAAGCATAGGCTTATAGCCACTGCGAGGAGCCTGAAGAAGAAGCAGCAGCAACTCCAAGCAGATCAAGATCTGCTCACAGATAGATGGACTGAAGTCCTGGCAGTCGAGGAATATGGACTCGAACGCCAAACGGCTGACCAGCCACCCCGTGGCCAGGTTAAAACAGGATATCATCCCGGATACCAGCCCGCACCCCCACGCTGATACACTACGGCTCAGGGCAACAGGCAAGACCTACAAGATATTCTGGAAAATAAAGCAGGACAGCCAAGATCGATCTATGGATCACGGAGGCGCGCCCCAGCGCACGATGATGACCGTCGCGCCGGATACATCATCAACAAGTCCGGCCGGGCCGAACACAGCAACCCAGACCAATCCGACCTGCATAGCCACATAGCCCGGCACAGAGGCGCCGCACACCCCCTTTGCTTCACTGACGAAGTAATGGATCATGAATTCCCAGAAGAGTTCAAACTCGTAAACATCGAATCATATGATGGCACAACAGACCCTGCAGTATGGATCGAAGATTTCCTTCTCCACATTCACATGGCCCGCAGAGATGATCTGCATGCCATCAAGTATCTTCCCTTAAGCTCAAAGGACCAGCCCGGCACTGGTTAAACAGCCTGCCAGCAAATTCCATTGGCAGTTGGGAAAACCTGGAAGATGCATTCCTTGATAACTTCCAGGGCACGTATGTGCGACCACCAGACGCCGATGACCTGAGCCACATTACTCAACATCCCAGAGAGTCAGCCCGGAAATTCTGGACTCGGCTCCTTATTAAAATGAACCAAATAGTCGACTGTCCGGACGCCGAAGCCCTGGCGGCTTTCAAGCATAATATCCGTGACGAGTGGCTCACTCGACACCTCGGCCAGGAAAAAACCAAGTCTATGGCAGCTCTCACAACCCTAATGACCCGCTTTTGCGCGGGTGAGGATAGCTGGTTGGCTCGCAGTGGCACCACGCCACATTCCGGCACTTCAAACAGCCGCGATGCTAGCGGCAAGCCACGGCGTAACAGGCATAAGGGACGGAGCAACAGGGACAACACTGAAGACACGGCGGTCAATGCCGGATTCAGCTGATCCAAGTCCGGTCAGCGGAAAAGGCCGTTCAAAAGAAATAATCAGGGACCGTCCAGCCTGGACCGCATACTAGAGCGCTCGTGCCAAATTCATGGCACCTCGGACAAGCCAGCCTACCACACCAATAGAGACTACTGGGTGTTCAAACAGGCCGGCAAGATAAACACCGAAAACAAGGACAAGGGGTTGCACAGCAACGATGACGAAGAACCCTGGCGTCTGAACATGGGAGGACAAAAGAAATCCCCCCCAGGTGAAAACGGTCAACATGATCTACGCCACCCATATCCCCAAGCGGGAACGAAAGCGAGCACTACGGGACGTCTATGCGATGGAGCCAGTTGCCCCAAAATTCAACCCATGGTCAGCTTGTCCAATCACCATTGATCGTAGGGATCATCCTACTAGCATTCGTCATGGCGGCTCAGCCGCATTGGTCTTAGACCCAATCATTGACAGATTCCACCTCACGCAAGTCCTTATGGACGGCGGCAGCAGCCTGAACCTGCTTTATCAGGACACAGTGTGCAAGATGGGCATTGACCCTTCAAGGATCAAGCCCACCAAAACTACCTCTAAAGGTGTAATTCCTGGAGTAGAGGCCCGCTCTACGGGCTCTATAACATTGGAAGTGGTCTTCGGATCCCCGGATAACTTCCGGAGCGAAGAGTTAATCTTCGACATCGTCCCTTTCCGCATTGGCTACCACGCACTGCTCGGACGAACCGCATTCTCTAGATTCAATGCGGTAACACATTATGCATACCTCAAGCTCAAGATGCCAGGACCGCGCGGGGTCATCACTGTCAATGGAAATATGGACCGCTCCCTTTGAACAGAAGAGCATACGGCAGCCCTCGCGGCAGAAGTGCAATGTGGCCTACTCCGACAAACCAATCTGGCGACAACCTCGAGCACAGTCAAGCGAGTCCGGAGTACCCCGCAACAGGATCATCAGGAACGCCAAGAGCGTGATTAGCAGTCCGGCCTCCGCTCAAGCCCCTTCAAAGCAGCATTCGTGCCACGCATACACAATTACACACTCAAGATACCATGGGCATAGGCGGAGGCGCATCAACGACTCAGTCGATAGTACGGGTAACTGCCAAATACCTTCATACTCTTTCCCTCTCACATTTTAGGACACCGCGTTAGTGCAGCATCCTCAGAAGAGCCGAATTGCCGGACTCATATGGGAGAGACATCCAAGGAGGCAACAGACGTTGTGCGCAGAAGGAAATACCCAGGTGGAATCTATTTACGATCATTATACCTGCTTCATCTATCTGTACACAGCCTGCCCCTAGATAGGACATGTCAAATAGTCCTATTTTTATCTCTTCTTAATGCATCCATTGTAAACATACGCTTAAACGTATTTTTCATCAATGGGAGATTATATATAGCGTCAGCTTATTATCCTTATTTGAGTATTTTTCTCTTATAAATGTTTATTTGGTATTGCATCCGTACACCTTGGTACGGCCAGTTTGCCAGGGGCTTCTCATGGCGCCCCGTAATATGGCAAATAGAGTCCGAACACTTTCAATAGTGCGGCACCCCGAACTTATAGCATTATATGCATCAGCCCCGAATCATGTCTTGGGTCTACAGTTGGGATAGCTCGGCTCCCTTGTTTTGGTGCCTTACGTTCCGTTATATCGGCTAAGGTAGCACAGAGAGAACTACTGCTATTGTGTCCCAGTTCTTCCGGACGAGCACCTCAGTAGACAAAGCCGAAAACTGACCGGCATGATGTGGCGAGAGCTGGTCGCTGTTCGAGAGGTCTTAAAATCCTTAAAGATTTTCCGCTTTAGGCGATATATCGGCTTCGTCTGGTCTAGGCGTGTATAGCACCCGATTCGGTCTTCCGGATTCTAGGGGCTTCGTCGAAATTTAAAATTGTAGACTTCTATGGCTAAGTGAAAGTTATAAATCCGCATAGTCCGATTGCCTTGTTCATTGCGCCGGACACCTCCTTAAGGGACCAAACATTTGGATAAAGAGTGTCCGGGTTTTCCATGAACACCCCACTACTAGTTACGCGAGGGAGGAAGCCGACGACTGGCCTACTTTCAGAATTTTATAAACAGCCGCACAGAAGGTAATATTTTAAATAACAAAAGTGCTACATAGCGCAAGTAACTTCGTCCTTAAAATACAAACATGACAGAAGTGAATTCATTCAAAAACGGTGTCCTTGGTACATTCATCAGCGACGAGACAAGCACCCTTCATAATTCCATCATAGTACAGCTCGGGATGGCGATGCGCCTTGCCCTCCTGCAGCCCGCCCTTGACCAGCTTCTCCGCATCCAGCTTGCCCCAATGCACCTTGACGCGGGCAAAGGCCCGGCGGGCACCCTCGATGCACACAGATCGCTTGATCACCTCAAGCCGCGGACAGGCATCCACCATCCGCTTGATTAGGCCGAAGTAGCTACTCGGCATGAGCTCACAAGGCCACATCCGGACTATGAAACCTTTCATAGCCAGTTCGGCCGCCCTGTGGAGTTCGACCAACTGCTTCAATTGGTCACTCAGAGGCATCGGGTGTTCGGCCCCAGCATACTGGGACCAGAATAACTTCTCCGTTGAGTTCCCCTCCTGGGCATGGTAGAACTCCGCAGGGTCTGATACGCCGCGCGGCAGATCTGCGAACGCCCCTGGAGAGCTCTGAATTCGAGTAAGTAAAAGAAACGCCTCCTCCGCATGTTTGCTTTGCATAAAGAACTTCTTACCCACTGCTATCTTCTTGGCCTCCTGGATCTCCTGTTGTGCTTTCTCGGCTTCGGCCTTGGCATCCTTCAAATTCACAAGGGCCTTTGCAAGCTCGGCCTCTTTCGCCTTCAGATCATGCTCCACGGACTCGCATTTCTTGCCGAGGTCCTGGAGCTCTTGTTGTACCTCACCTACCCTAGCACTTTGCTTTTCGCGCTCCTTACACTCCGAGGCTGCCTTTTCTTTGGCCTCAGATAGCGCCTTCTTTAGGGACGCCACTTCAGTGGTGGCCCCTATTACACAGTCACGACACTTAGGCGTTAGACTCACCAATTCTGAGTATCCTCAAATGCATAAGAGAGGGAATCACTTACCCTTGTTCTCTTCGAGCTGCCTCTTCATGAGGTCGAGCTCTCCCTGCGCCTGCTCTAGGTCCCGTTTCAGTTCGGAAACCTCGGCAGTACAGGGAGCAGCAGCAAGCAGCACAGCCTGCTTATTCACAACAATACTTATCATTAAACTCCTGCGGATTATAATTGACCCTCCGTTTGGCTTTTCTTTCCGAACACCAAACAGAGTATCAGGGGCTACTACCTATCAGGTGGTAATTTTGCACATATTTATTACTTACCTCAAAGCCTATCAGGAGGCTGGTGCAAGCTTCAGTTAGTCCGCTCTTGGCGGACAAAACCTTCCGAATCACCGTACTCATGAGAGTACGGTGCTCTTCATCCATGGAAGTGCCGCGAAGCACTTCCAATAGACAGTTCGGTGCCTCATGCGCAATGGAAGTCCTTGATACAGACAGCTCGCCCTCCCTAACGAGGGGTCGCCCGCCTGAGTCCGGAACCATCAAAGGTTACGGAATTGTGTTCGGCTGAGAGCCTGGCTGGCCATGGCTCTCGTCGACACGATCTGCGGGGATCTTGAACCCCATGTGTCCGACGTCTGGGACCCCGCCATGGGGCGTCTCCAGAGTCGCCTCCCCCCGCTTTGGGAGCCTTTGGGACAACACCTCTGTGTCGTTCGCGAGTTGAGGAGTAGTGGCCGTCGAAAGCGAATTCATCTCCGAATTTCTCAGGGACCCAGAGGAAGATACCTCGAGGTGATCCCTGGCCGGACTGCACGTATGTTCGGCATTATAAATACAAAAACTATGAACTGAAACCATGATAGAATGCAGACACTTACGATCGCACTGGGGGCTTCCCCCTGGGTAGCCACCCCTCCTCGCGGTGAGCGGCCGTGGTAGAATAGTCCGGAAGGGATCCCTTCCCCTTCTTGGACGCCCCAGCCTCCCCTCCCGGGGCGGCTTTACTCTTATTCTCCCCCCCCCAGTGTGGGGAGGTAGAATCTCTTCATGATTCCCCCCGCCTCCACGGGAGGAATCCGTCTTGTTGTCATCAGACGACAGGGGAATGACGGCCCTACGCCGAGGGCCTTTTCCGGCCCCCTGGTCCGCTTCCCCGGGCCCCTCATCCTCTTCGGATGGGGCGTCTTCTTCTTCTTCCTCCTCCCTTTGTGGGAGGAGTCTACCTCGTCATCTTCGGACGAGGCGTCCAGCACAACCTTACGCCGGAGACCCTTTCGGATCCCCGGGCCTTCTTCTCGGCCTTCTTCTCCGGCACCTTGTACGGTGCCGGGACCAGCATCTCCGTCAGGAGAGCATCTGCTGGGCCTTCTGGCAGCAGAGCCGGGCAGTAAACCTGCTCCGCTGTCTGCACGTAATCCTGAAGCAAATATGCATAACTACTTAAGGCTCTCCTATGAGTATATTGGGAAGAACCGGGTCCGGTGGTAGTCTGAGAACACACCTGACTAGGAGCCCGTGCGGCGTGAAGCCCGCGGTCCTTGGATGTGGGAGGAGGTACTTCGGAGGACTTGAACAGCACCTTCCATGCGCCTTTGTGCGTCATGTCGTAGAGCTTCTGGAGCGTCCGGTGTTCGGCCGAGACGAACTCCCACAGATTGACTGCCCGCCTTTGGCAGGGCAGGATGCCGCGGACGAGCATGACCTGGATCACGTTGACAAGCTTGATGTTCTTGTCCTTCATGATTTTGATGCATGTCTAGAGTCCGGTCAGCTCAGTAGAATCACCCCAGGATAGGCCCTTCCTTTCCCAGGAAGTGAGCCGCATCGGGGCTCCGGATCTAAATTTGGGGGCCGCCGCCCAGTTGGCGCCGCGCAGCTCGGTGATGTAGAACAACCCTGATTGACATCCTTTTACGGTCTCCGCAAAGGAGCCGTCAAGCCATGTGACCTTGGGCATTCTGCCCACCATGGCCCCTCCGCACTCCGCTTGTTGGCCGCTTACAACCTTCGGCTTCACGCAGAAAGTTTGCAGCCATAGGCCAAAGTGAGGCCGGATGCAGAGGAAGGCCTCGCATACGATGATGAACGTCGTGATGTTGAGGACGAAATTTGGGGCTAGATCATGGAAATCTAGCCCGTAGTAGAACATGAGCCCGCGGACGAAGGGATGGAGTGGAAATCCTAGTCCACGGACAAAGTGGGCCACGAATAGGACCCTTTCATGGGGTCCTGGGGTCGGAATGACCTGCCCGATGTCTGGTAGACGGTGCGCTATGTCCGCGGCCAAGTATCCGGCCGCCCGAAGATTTGCGATGTGCTTCTCCTTGACGGTGGAAGCCACCCACTTGCCTCCTGCTCCGGACATGTTTAGCTGTGCGGAGAAGATTTGGGCTTGGGCGCTGGAGCTTGAGGGGGCAAGAGTAGGCAAAGGAGGAAGGAGGCGTGGGTGAAAATGGGAAAATCTTATCCCTTTGTAGAGGAGCCGAGAGCAGTGCGCCTCCACACTTGCCCGTTGAGAATCGCTTGTTTCCCAAGCGCCACGATTAATGGCGTGGTGAGATTACCCACACCCATATTGATGAGAATCCCGTGATAAGGGGACACGATCTCTGCTTTGACAAGACGTGTCAAAGAACATGCCTCGCAATATGCGCTGTATCTGGTTGTGGGGAAACGGATCGAATAATGATCCGACCATAATAACATGTCACGTCATCAGGAAAAGTTGTCAGCAGACTGCATTTGTGAAATATCATTCTCTCTACGGTGGCATGTGAATATCATCTCGCAGATCCGGACACGGTCTAAGTGTTCGATCATTACTTTGGAGTATTCGGAGGAGGAACCCGCCTTGCAATGCCGAAGACAATACTGCACGCCGGACTCATCGTCATTGAAGCCTGGTTCAGGGGCTACTGAGGGAGTCCTGGATTAGGGGGTATCCAGACAGCCGGACTGTGTACAACGTCCGGACTATTGAAGCATGAAGATACAAGACTCAAGACTTCGGCCAGTGTCCGGATGGGACTCTCCTTTGCGTGGAAGGCAAGCTTCGTGATCCGGATATTATATTTCCTTCCATGTAACCGACTCCATGTAAACCCTAGCCCTCTCCTGTGTCTATATAAACCGGAGATGTTGGTCCTTAGAAGGCCGATCACAATTACAATCATACCATCATAGGCTAGCTCTTAGGGTTTAGCCTCTATGATCTCGTGGTAGATCTACTCTTGTACTACCCATATCATCAATATTAATCAAGCAGGAAGTAGGGTTTTACCTACATCGAGAGGGCCCGAACCTGGGTAAACATCTGTGTCCCTTGCTTCCTGTTACCATCAGCCTTGACGCACAGATCGGGACCCCTACCCGAGATCCGCCGGTTTTGACACCGACACCCCTACCCGAGATCTACCGATTTTGACACCGACAATGGGGATGTAGCTTTTAAAAAATTTGTTTGCTTGGGTGTTTAGTTTAGTGTCCATTTCCTAGCAGTAGTGTCTTGATAATAACTTTATTGTTCATATGAAATATGCATGGTTGTACTCTTTTTTCATCCATACCTATGACACCATAACTAATATATATAAGCTACTTTTACAAAAAAAAAGGTGTTGCCTCAAACTGGAACAAGAAGCTAAACATTTTGACCACATCACTGGGATTTATCTTCTATTAACTTTATAATATTAACGAGTGATGTCGTGTTTTTTTATCATTTACAGATAGACCTTGTTTGGGTGTCACATCCCTAGTTCTGGTTTGCCTAGTGCTAGCATCTGATGTTGCATCATGTTTAAATCTCCCAGAAAGTTGAAATGGGGATGACAGAACCCCCAGCACCCCCCCCCCTTAAACCAACTAGGGTTTACTAAAATCTTTTTCAATGAACCTGAAATGCCCTTCTAAAATGTTCATCATCTTTTCCTTGGGCTAGAACCTCTGACAAAAATGGTGCACACTTTTCTAGGACATCATAAGGTCACTGAATTAAATCATATAGTATTTGCATTTGGGCATTTAAATGCTATAAAATATTTTAAATGCTCAAATAATCCCAAACTGAAATGTTTACTATAGGATATATTTGCAACAGTGGTCATAAGTAGTTGCATGATTTTTGGGATTGATTTAGTATTTTTAATAAAGGCACAAAGTTGCAGAAAAA